>NC_135497.1:223006040-223126003 GCF_052857255.1 Amblyomma americanum | reverse complement strand
GTAAGAAACATTTTCATGTAACTATGCACGCATAAGTACAGAACATCTAAAAGAAGAACTAGTAGCGCCATCATACAGAACGGCTTAGTGAACATGCTGGCATAAAAAAATTGCCCACTTCCTATTTAATTATTCAAGACCCGGGGGTAACTTGACGAGGCTCTCAATTATAATTGCACAAGAACTGAACCAGGCATAGCTGAAAATAAAACGCATTACTGAAATTAGCATAGGAGTTTCATATTCGTACCAAATATGGTTAAATATCTCATGCATAAATAACGAAAACACTTTAGTTTGTGGCGTGCCCTCTGAATCACGCTACGTGTCTCTGTTAGCAGCCCACCTGCGGCCGCTTCTTTCCAAACAAGCTTCGCGATCATGTACTACCTCACGAAACACATTATGACACATGCATGATGCAATGAAAAAGCATGTGGGCTTTTGCACACTTAATGTATGCTATATACTAAGCATGCCAACATGACCGCGCAAGATTGACACAACTTACCAGACTTCTTTCTACTCGAATCAAGTAATTATGCCTGTCATATTAGAAATAGTTTGAAGTGAGTATTAAATACCACAAAACGTGCCGTTACCTGTTCGTATAACTTTTACACACGTTAAAACATGATGTGCTATCAACAAAAGAACGCATTCCTTGGTGGCGAGTGAAGCTGCCGGCGCCCCTTCCACACCGGCTCAAGGAGATAAATACGTGCGCAGCTACATATGTGCTTTTTTTTTCCTTGTGAAATTTTAAGCGTACTGCGCTGATGTTCAGGCGAATGCGCGGAGCGGCTTCCCTGCTGAAGCTCTCTGACTGGCAGCGCCGATCGACACCCTGACTTCGCGCCTTACTATTACGGGCCATTTCCTGATGCGGTATTTATCTTAGAGTAACCAATCAAGAATAATTTAATTTTCTTTTTTATGCTTCTACGGAGACCGAACAATGACGCAGCTGGTCAGTAGGTGGTGCCCAAACTACGGCGTTTATTGCGTCGCGGCGAAGCTCCGTCACGTGAATTTGGACTTCCGGGTCATTCCTGCGGTTTCGTTTGTATAGGCATTGCTTGCAGACGTGCGGTTTCGACCTTTCTTTCCTTAATACCAACGCTCACATCACTGAAAAAATGGTGTTGCGCGCTGCCTCAAACTGCAGCAACTTCACTGCAACGGAATGCAACATGTTCCGAGTGCCATCAAGTAGTGAAGGGGAAAACAGTACGCCGTTGCGATCCGCTGGTAGACTGCCTGCTACGAGTTCAACGGACAACCGTTGGCTTTGCTTAGAGCATTTTGTTGGTGGCAAACGTTACAGAGCGTTGTGGGGGTTTGAGAATTCGGTTAAGTGGGCTGTTTTCTGTCTTTGAGGAACACCAATATATCTCTCGGGCAACTTCGGCCACACCCGGTCTCGCATGACGGCGACAGAAGTGCGCGGTCGTAGGTGTGCAGATATGTGCTATTCGGCCCTCGTCACTACAGCTCGACAAGATGTTAAAGGACACAATGATTTATCCCTGAGAAGTTTGTGCTGCATGCGAGTTGCTGGAATTCAAAGCTAACACACTTCAGGCCTATGCGATCACAACTGTCAGCTGCCGAAACGGCGACACCGGCCATGGCGGGTTCCCGTTGCCTGACATTGCTGGTCGCAGTATATGTTTACGAGCACTTTTAGGATTTATAAATTGTTATATGAGAATATATTTGCTAACTTCATGCCCGAAGCGAAACACATGTTTTCACCAGCAGACCAGTCAACATGTGCACGCAGCAGGTATGGAAAAATTATAAGCGAGCTGTTACGTTAAAGTTCCTCGTTTTCTTAGACCCACATGTTACAGTTATGTTTCTTCTTTCCTGTGTGCGGAGAAAGAGGGTGTCAGACAAGGTGATCGCACTGCAAAGTGATAAGAATTATTCACCACCATTCTTTTCATACTCTGTGGCTGTTATGAGAAGAAGTTATGAGAAGATTCATTGGAGGATAACCGAACTTCAAAAAAATATAGCAACTTGAAAACAGAGTCTACCTGTTTGTCACCTTTTATTGTACAGCACGTAGGAGAATTGACATCTGAGACAAATGTTATAATACTGAACTGTCGCTGCGCAGCAAAGCATCATTTGAAATCCGTCTAGATGCTGAACATGAATGCGAAGCAGATAAATGCCTGCGTGTCTAGCTTACGTGTGATGCATTGCATGCTTGCATGTCGGAATATTGTACTGAATAGTTGCCTTATTGATTGAGAGCGACGTTGGTGATTTCAAGAAGTGCAGAATCATGCAAGGATAGCAGAGGCTGGTCTGGTGGTTGGACGGGCCAATTATCCATAAGCATAAAGAGTAATAAACATGCTATAAAACTGCTAGTTTTAAAATGCCAAGGAACACATTGTGTTCACAGACATTCCTGATTTTTTTGGTATCACCAGTGTCATAGGAAAGGTTTACCAAAGCCAGTTAACATGCAAGCTATGCCGCGGGGTTCACGCCAAAGCTAGAACTGCGTTGAGAATGCCTTTCGTTCAACATTGCAGAAGACTTGGTCAAAGCAACTTGTAGAAAATGCTGAAATGAACTGTGATCAAGCTTCTGTGCGTGATGAAAATGCCAAAGCATGATTTTTACGCTTTGCGCGCTATTTATTATAATTTACTATTTGACGCTCAGATCTCCTGCATTAAACTCATTTATTACATAGTGTGTAGTATAAAATGTGCCTGCAAAAGTTTTCGCAAGACAAAGGTTATATCCGACGTAATTACCCACATGACAAGAAGAGCTTTCAGCTAACAGGAACCGCCGATTAACTTTGTAATTTTGAAGTTCAAGCGCTACCTATGTGAAGAGTTAGCGCTGTTTTTGGCTGCGGTCTGCTTTGTCTTTGTGCTTGACTTCGTTTATGTTGTGTGCCTGTAGCGAAACTGTGCAGCAGGCTTTGCTGCTAAGGTTTTGGCTTGAGGTTTTAATTAAGAAAAACAAAAGGCAAGCTAATCTACTGCCCAGCTGATTGTGTTATTGCTTGCCTACCTTACCTTGAACACTTTGCATACGATGCATCCGTTTTATATTTCCACATTTCTATAGATATGCATCAACAGCTGAGGTGCCCGCCATTGGGGATATCTGTCCGTACATTGGCTGGTGGTTCTTCTTCGACTAGCCTCTGAGCACTAAGTTCACGACAACAAAATGGCTACAGGCTCTCCTCTGCCTTGATGGGAAGCCGCACTGATTTACTTTCTGAAGGTTGTGAAAATTAAAGAGATGCCATAAAACAAAGCATTTATTTTAGCACTTCTTTTTCACCTACATAGTGCAGAAACCAGCATTGGGGAAATCAAGCACAGGAATTCCTAACATTCTGAGCTGCAAGTTATATGTAAATGGCATGTAATCTCCCACACCACCATGCAGGACGTGAAAAGCATTGCAGTGTATAACTATGCGTGGTTAATTTTGTGTCTGAGTGAGGTTCTTATGCACGTACCAAAGCCTCAGTAAACGGGTGCACCTCTCTCAGTGCTGGAATAGCTGCTATGTCACTTGCCTATCCATACCCTTAACGCACATTAGTAGAGGTTTTCAGCCACAAAGTCTCGGTGTATTCACGGTGGAATTCGTACTGGCAGAAAGAATGCAGTAGGACTGAAAATGCAATACATTTGTCACGCAGTTGCATTTTTGCATTACAGACGAACTGAAATTCAGTTGCTTGAGACAGTTGTCATGCATGCAGCTTGTGCTGTAATTATTCCATAAGTCATAAGAAATATTCGAGAAAAGCAGTTGAGCTGACAAGAACATTAATCGACAGCAAACAGATTCTGCACGTTTGCTAAGGTTGTGAAGCAATGTTAAGTACAGACTTTTGAGAGGAGCTCAACACGCCGATTGTGCCAGTTTTAGCACAGCAACTAAAACGCGGTCTACCTTGCTTGCAGGCAACGACAGCACCGGTGCCAGGGCGTGGCAAGAAACCCTTGCAGCTCCGATGCAGTGCACGTGAGAGCTTTGCAAAGGCTAGAAAATAAAAAAAATATTTTCAATTTCATGGCGTTACATCTAGAAGCGATACATGCTCAATGAGGGACGCCGTAGTGAAAGGCTCCGGATTAGTTTAGACGGCTTCTATCGCACAGCACACGGGCGCCTTTCGCGCTTCGTCTCCTTCGAAACGCGGCCGCCGCGTCCCGGATATAACGGGTCCTCCGATTCGGTCGCCGAGTGCCCTAACCACCAGGCCACCGCGGCTGGTGTAGATAAAGCACCGCAAGTATTCCGAGGATTTGCAAGATGCCAGCTCTTCGCCGTCGTAGCCACTCTGCTACAATGTGCGCCTCAGTGCGCTCGTACGTAAGGCTAGGCTACGGTTGCTGGTAGTCCATATATTCAGCGCCTGGTAGCGTGAAACCTCTGGGGAATATGTACCCTAACATATATTAGAGATATATGTAGCAGACGCATCATAATAGTAGCAACAAGATAATTTTTTAGCGAGTGAATGAAGCGTCTAAAACTTCTGCGCGAACAGACGACGCACGCCGAAACGTTCGCACTTGCAACGCTCTTTTGCCATTATTTCAAATACGGAACGTCGAGCGCGGACATAATATTGCACGTACACCATCCTTACCTTTTTACGGCTTCATTAGCGCGTATTAGCGCATGAAGTGCTGAAATGAAGCTTGCCAGATCTGCATTTAAAGCAAAGCGCTGTACACACGCATCTCGCCGAACGACCCGCAAGTCGGAGTACCCAGCATGCCTTGCGGCCCGTTCACATTGGGCACCACCTATGGACCTCCTGCATGTTTGTAAACAAACGAGGTGGCGCTGCAGTCGCTAGCGAGCTCGTGGTAGGCAAAAGGTCGGGGAGTGGCGTCGCGGATAGGTGTTGAGCGCGGGTTTTCAAGGCTTGTAGGCGCGTTTCCAGTTTCTGCGAATCATAGCAATGGTCGATGCTTCCAACTTAGTAATTTGTCGAAGTACACGAGCTCGCGTTGGTCACGTGCGGCCTATAAAGAGAAATAGTTTGCCACTGTGTATTGTATATATGGTTTAGTAGTAAACATGTTGAAAGTGTTCCTGCCGTTTATTTATGCGCTAGGCATTGAATAAAACAAGTTTTGACACTCTGCACTAGCCGGAATCATTTTACTTCGGTACAGTAGTGAGGGGAAGTGCTGGCGTTGTTTCGTCGGAGCAGACAAGCGCTCATCGTCTGCTGACATACGTACGTGTCGCGCTGCGCGAAAAGTGGGGACAGCGTCGTGTCCCCGATCTCCTGTCTCGCTTAGCGCTGTTTTTAGCCGCATGACCACGCACCAGCCAGGCCGACTTGTCCTCTTGTTAAGCTGGTCGATTTAGTGAAAGTTTTTGATTTCTAGAATTATTTTCTTTCCTAGCCCTGAAGTCTAGTTTCGTGACTGAAAATTATAGCAAAATATTGAATACAAATTTATAAATTACGCTTTTTAGAAGTGTGGTCGTCAAAAATTGTGAGGTAATTTCTTTGATTTCAGTGCCGCCTTTCTTTGAACAAAGCGAAAGCGAAGATGCCATGAACGAGGGAATAAACTTTAAGGTTCCTTTTCTGACCTCTCACATTTTCTGCGACTGGATCACTCACCTTCGTAATTCGCATGAAAATCAAATGATTCCATTTGTCGCAAACTATTCCTGAGACGTTGAGGAGCGTAATAAATCTCGATTTTTTGCCCTACATGTGCAGTATTGTGTTAGTTATTTTTGTAAGAAACGTTTTCATGTAACTATGCATGCATAAGTACTGATCATACAGAAAAAGAACTAATCGCGTCATCATACAGAACAGGGCTTTATGTACATGCTGGCATAAAAAAACTGCGCACTATCTACTCAATTATTTGAGACCTTGGGGGGACTTGACGACGGTGTTAATTATAATTGCCCAGAACTGCACCAGGTATAGCTATAAATAAAAGGAATGACTGAAACTAGCGTAGGAATTTCATATTTGCACCAAGTTTAGTTACATATCGCATGCATGAATAACGAAAACACTTTTCATGCCGCGCCCCCTCTCAATCTCGCCACGCGTCTGTTAGTAGCACGCCTGCGGCTGCTTCTTTCCAAACAAGCTTCGCGATCATGTATTATTACCTCATGAAACATGACACATGCATGATACAATGAAAAAGCATATGGCGTTTAGCACACTTAAGGTACGCTATTCTAAGCACACCAACGCGACCGCGCATGATTGACACAACTTACCAGACTTCTTTCTACTCGAATGAAATAATTACGTCGTCATATCAAGAAACAGTTTCAAGTAAATATTAAATGTCACAAAACGCGCCATTAAAACATGGTGTGCTATTAACAAAAAAACGCATTCCTTGGGGGCGAGTGAACCTGTCGGCGCCCCGTGCACCCCGGCTCAAGGTGATAAGTACATGTGCAGCTGCATATTTCTTTTTTTCCTTGAGCAATTATCAGCCTACTATCCTGAAGTTCAGGTGAATGAACGCAGCAACTTGCATGCTATTAAGTGCATTGAGTGGCAGTGCCTATCGACTCCCAGACTTCGCGCTTTACTGCCGTGGCCCAATGCCTGTTAGCCAGTTTCCGAATGCGGCATTTATGCGCGAGAAACCTATCGAGGCTAATTTAATATTTTTTATGCTACTACGCGGATCCAGCAGTGACGCAGCTGGTCAATATATGCTGCTTCTGCAGTGCACAGGCTTGAAGCAGCCGCCGCTAACTGCGGCAGCTGCGGTAGGCACGGGCAAGCGGAACCTGTTTTGCCTACCATGCGAAAGTCGCTGCTAACATCAGCGCCACCGCATTCTCGTGACGTCGTGGGGTGAAGGAGGTCCATACATGCTGCGTCTGCAGTGCGCAGGCATCATACAGCAGCCGGTAGCTGCGGCAGCTGCGGTAGGCACGGGCAGGCGGAACCTGTTTTGCCTACCATGCGAAAGTCGCTACTGACATCAGCGCCACAGCATCTTCGTGACGTCGATGGGCGATACACGAACACTAGCACCAACAAGGGTGGGGGTGCTGCCACTCTTGGAAGGGGTCGTCGCCGCCAAGACCGGTTGTCGGGAGGAGCCGCCACTTTTTTTTTTGCATTCCGCTCCCGCCGACTCCCACCCTATAGTAGGATACAACTAAAAAAACAGCAGTTGTTACCACGGGAACACGATCCGCGGTATACTGTATTACTCTGCTAGCCAATCCCAAAAGTAAACGAAATCAGCTTTTTACTGTTCTACTTTATTAAACAAGCCAGGTATAAACATTCTTGGGCTTATAACTTTTTTCTCGTGATTAGCTTCTTGTTTAGGTGACAAGAGAAGTTTTAACAACGGAATATGTTTTTGTCGAGGAGGAATTCTGTGCGCCAGCCCTTAATGTCGGCGGAGCTTCACTGCAGACTTCAGTTGTACCCGACTATAGACAGGGAAGGCGGCATTCTTCACATAGTCTCTTTGCAGAATGCCTGCGAACAGTAAAATGGATTTATATGGGCGCCACCTCTCAACAGAAAACATGTCAAGCTGAGCTGCTTATTTCTACGACGGTTGTCCTTCGCATCCAAGCAGTTTTCCTGGGCAATGAACGCTACGAGTTTTCCCTAACAAGCAGGCTACTTGAAAACTACCTTGAAAATCTTTTTTTTGGTAGTACGCCTAATGAAGCCAGTGCCGACGGCATATGATTTAAAACGTGCTCTGAGGCTTGTGAGTCTGAGCCAGCTTCCACATACAAAGCGAACAACAAGCTATGAGCTTGATGATCGAGAGTACCTCGTCAATCTCTTTTCAAAAGCAAAGAAGTTGTGCTCAGAAAATTTGCCTGAAGAAATAGACGACTCCGAGATTTTGTTCATTGAAGAGCTGACGTAAACGGAATGTTCCATTTTATACTGCCTTGGAGGCTTCATCCTGAAAAGCGTCCTAAAATCCCTACCTTGCTCCCAATGCAAGGATGCTTTCATCGGAACAGCAAGCAATGAATATGCCTCTATGACAGTTCTCTAGAAGTATGTAAGTGATGGACGGAACTTGATTTATCCGAGCAGCGAAGTGATCCGCACTCTCAAGAACTACGACGAGTACTTCACAGGCGCTGTCACGTGGTGTACAAACAAAATACAAACGATGAAGTCCGCGCTGAAATTTCTCACAGAGTACTTTGCTAAGGTAGACCAGCCATGCCTCAACACATGCGCAGATCACAAGGAAGCAAAAGGCAAAATGCTGATAGCCACCTATACAAGGCTGCGGCTACGCTTCCATCTACGTCAGTACCCAGCCACACGTGCTGGAGGTCACGGAAGCAAAACTTGTGCTGGTGTTAGTCTTCCTTAAAGACGCTGTGATCAGAGTTAACATTTCGTGTGCATGCATGCACATAAGCGTGAGAGAAATTTAAGCGTAAAAATCATAAGCTGTATTACACTTGCAGTGAATCGTCGTTCGTAATCATTTTGTAGATATTGTATTGTGCATCAAGGTATTAAATCATTGTTCTTGCGTGCGCCTAAGTCTTTATCTTTTGTTTGCATAGTGTATGCATGACACAGTGTGCCACCATTGCATCTGGAAGTAAGTATGCCATTCGTTCGTACTTTAATATGCAGCTGTTCATATGGCGTATTTCACCTTCTTTCCGCTATATCCACACGTAAGCGCAATGATAGCATGTTCACGACGCCGGTATGACAACGACGGTGAGCAGTTGCCCACCGTGCTCACCTATCGCAAAACAAAGGAAGATATCTTCTATACTTCCACCAATCGTCTTGAAATAGTGAATGTATCACCGAATCTTTACTCTTACGTTTCATCTAAACTAGAAAAGGAATTATTACCAAAGTCCAATTCAAGCTCAGACTTCAAGTGGGGCCACCTCTATCTAGGCGCGTCACGCAGCAAACGCGCGCCTCGTGACCTGCGGATGCAAGAAAATGGCGGTCGCGCTAGCAGACGACGCGGTTGTCCTCACCCTAAGCTGAGAGCGGGAGCGCATCGAGGCGCCCTAGCACCAACATTTGATTTGGAGAATCCTTTCTAGACAAAAGAAATCAGTCTCGAAAGTTTGCGGACAAAGGTTGTATATTGTAAATGATCGGCCCGCTTTAGAGTTCCTGTTCGCGGCATGAACGCTCGGTGGCCTATAGTCTACATAATGCAAGCGTATTATAAACCGATCTCACACACCATTTTCATGGATCCTTTATTAAAAGCAACGGGTATCGCGGGAACCCAATTATTTCTGAAGGCTCCTATTTTCTACATTGAGTATTCGCTCTTTTTCGCGTAGTGTTCAAAGTGTTCGTGTAGGTGGAGAGCTTCTTTACTCTCTGGTCCAATAAAAGAAACGGTGATGAGTTGGGAGCCCCGAGCCCTACAGCAACCCCTGCACTCTTTGCGAAGAAACGCGACAGAAAGCCCAGTCCCTCTAGTAGCGACTCAGTAGGGTGCCGCTAAGTTCGACACGAAACTGCCGAGTATATTTTTAGTTGAAGCGATCGCCACCGTGCGGCTGCCTGTGTAGCCCTTGTCCCCGAAGAAACCGCGGACAAGATGTGGTTAAGGAGCTGAAAGGATTCCAAGAAAAGTTGAGGGAACCTGAAAGAGCTTCCATCCATGAAGATTCCAGACAGCCCCGCGGTCCTCCGATTGTTGTACACCGGACCCCGCTTCGCCCGTGCACAGGCGCCGCTATATCCGGCATGCTCAGATGTCTGCGCCCCATTTGCGCCTGCACGCGTGTCGCGCCTCGCGCATGCGCAGACAGGCTTCAGCGTACGCCCATGCGCGTAGGCTTAAGCCCCCCCCCCCCCCCCCCCTCAATAGACACTTTGCGAGGTGTACACACGAAGCTCCTACGCGCAAAGCGCCGCGCCGCGACGGTCGTGGAAAGCGGTGCGTATCTCCATGGCCAGTTGCCGTCGCGCGCTGGGGCTCGCGCATCGCTCGTGTACAGGAACACTAGCGCTGCAGTGTCGTTGCTAGACTGCATAGGCTGAAAAAGGCCGGAACTTGCATGCTACAATGAGCGCCGCCTCTCGACATCAGCAGTGAATAGTTCGTTATTTATTATTTTATTCTGAGCCATCACCGCAGGTGAACCAAGAAAAAACGAAGAAACGGCGCGAAAGGCCGTACCGGATGTTGGGAGAGCTGCGCTCTTATTGGTGAACGTCGGTCAGAAACCGGCGACCCCCTCTCGGGCGTGTGCGCGCGGGCGCAAATACTTGACATTGTCAGATTACTGCGCCCTCCCCGCGCACCGCTCGCGCATGCGCAGACCGGTTTTCCAGACGCTCGTGCGCGTAAGCGCTTCGCGTGTTGGCCTCAGAAGTGTGTATCGAGTTGGGGCGTTATGGTATGTGTCCATCGAGCTACCGCGCGGTCGCTTCTCGCGCGTAGCAAGCAGCCGCCAGCGACTGCAACGTCAAATGGCCAGGCAAAGTACTACATTCGAAAAATGAAAAATAACCGCCGTCTGGGACCCGCCGCAGTAGCTCAGTGGTTAGGGCGCTCGGCTACTGATCCGAGTTCTCTGGTTCGAACCCTACCGCGGCGGCTGCGTTTTTATGGAGGCAAAACGCTAAAGCGCCCGTGTGCTGTGCGATGTCAGTGCGCGTTAAAGATCCCCAGGTGGTCGAAATAATTCCGGAGCCCTCCACTACGACACCTCTTTCTTCCTTTCTTCTTTCACTCCCTCCTTTATCCTTTCCCTTACTGCGCGGTTCAGGTGTCCGCCGATATGTGAGGCGGATATTGCGCCATTTCCTTTCCCCAACAATGATAATAATAATAATAATAATTGGTTTTTTGGGGGAAAGGAAATGGCGCAGTATCTGTCTCATATATCGTTGGACACCTGAACCGCGCCGTAAGGGAAGGGTAAAGGAGCGAGTGAAAGAAGAAAGGAAGAGAGAGGTGCCTTAGTGGAGGGCTCCGGAATAATTTCGACCACCTGGGGATCTTTAACGTGCACTGACATCGCACAGCACACGGGCGCCTTAGCGTTTTTTCTCCATAAAAACGCAGCCGCCGCGATCGGGTTCCCCAACAACCAATTTTCAATTTTCAACCGCCGCGGTGGTTCAGTGGTTAGTGCTCACGGGTACTGATCGGTCGTTCCCGCAACCGTTGAGCCCTGGTGGTGTCATAATCGTACATGTCAAAAAACACGTTGCAGCGTAGCCGCTACTAATGTATTATTTCCTACGAAGATAAGGGGTTAGATAGGCGTTTCACAAAAGATTTAAAAATCTTAGCGCGAAAGAAGAAATGGTTAATGAGATTTAAATATAGAAATTTGCTGTACCTCGGCTTCTTCGCCGTATGCCTATGCATACCATGCTGCTGTTTCTTCATTCCTTAGACTACACAGCTCAATGGAAATGGAAATGCTTGAACAGCGATGCCGATAGCAACAGGGATCCCGGAGGAGTTGAGGTTCGAGTACCTGGGATCGAACCCGACCGCGGCGGCCGCGTTTCGATGGAGGCGAAACGCAAAAGGCTCCCGTGTGCTGCGCGATGTCAGTGCACGTTAAAGATTCCCAGTTGATTGAAATTATTCCGGAGCCCTCCACTAAGGCACCTCTCTCTTCATTTTTTCTTTCACTGCCGGCTTTATCCCTGACCTTATGGCGCGGTTCAGGTGTCTGCCGACATTTGAGACAGATACTGCACCGTTTCCTTCCCCCAAAAACCAATTTTCGAGCAAAGCGGCAACATAAAAACAATAAACAAATTGCATATCTTACGTATATGTAACACTTAGCACTTACAACTTCCAAAAAAAAATTATTTTCGATTGAAGCGGTGTAAACCACGCAGACATACCGTACACTGTATCGCCACCGAGCGGAGCGGTAGCAAGCTGTGGCGTGCAGGACGCGTATGGAAGAATGCCCGCAAGCGGACTGCAACTTGGTGAAGGCGGCATTGAAGAAAGGCGGCGATGGCTGCATTCGCTGCTCGTGGCCAGCCGAGCCGGAACGAAGAGGCGTTCGCAACAAGAAACAAATTTTATGATTCGTGTAACTTAAGTCCACCCGTACGAGTGGTGGGCTAGATGTACTCGGTGTGGACCGTGATTAATGTGGTCTCGGGCTGCATAGGACAAAACGCGCTATCAGTTTGAGTAGAAAGCGCGGTCTTTGCACCGGTGCTCCTGCTCCTCAAAAAGTCAAGTGCTAATACCGGAGTAACGCATAGCCAACTAAAATGTGCCGTACTTGCATATGCTGCATTCATTGGTTGGATTATAACGCGTGATGGTTGAAAATGCTTGCCGTGATCAATATTATCTGTAATGCACGGTGGCCGCGTTTTGCCAATGGCCTTATTAACGTGGTCTTGAGTTCGACGTTTTAGAAACCTTTCTGAAGAAATGTCTTACTGCAGACGTCTTAATGAAGTTCCTTAAAAATTCTTGCCGTCGACATCTATAAGACGTTTCATCTAGCGCAAGACATGTGAAGCCGTTTCGAGCCTTTCAGGACTCTTCTAAGCCCCGTTTCACATGTATGCGATTTTCTCCCGCGACGCTGCGAATTCTGTCGGTGTGCGACTGGGGAGAGCCGTCGGTCTAGTCGCAGACGGGTTGCGATCGAGGTCCGTCCTGTGGTATTCAGTAGCAGTGTCGGTGTATTCGCTCTGGGACTGACCATTGGGGAGCGCCGAGAAGGCGTGCGACGTGCGGTCACGTGGGAGCTTTTACCGCGGTGGAAGCAAAACTGTTTATTCTGATGAAAACATACGTAATAATGCCTTGAATCTAAAAATACGCTGGCCATACTATCATAAACACATTCCGTGTGACGTTTCTGTCGCGTTTAAAAATGGGATGCCTATGCAAACATCGAGCAACTTTGGCTGTTCCTCCGACCGAATTCGTTGTGTCGGTGTTGCATGTGAAAGCACTGACCGAAAATCGCACTGCGGCCGGACCGACTACACCGGATGTTTTCGGTCCAGTCGAAGCATGTGAAACGGGCCTGAGACGTTTTGTGTTTCGTGGGATATATGCAGGTGATATTCAAGTTTTCGCTCTCCTGGTGGCGAAGTCTCGCGCATGAGTTGGCGCTGATTTCCATCAACGTACGGTGATGGAAATAAACTTATTATTATTATCACGTCCCGCCAATCTGCAAATGGTTGTTTTAGCTGGCACCTGAACAGCAGCGAACGTGACACTTTTTGCCGTTAAGCTACGTTGCGGTCTTTATATAATGCGCGCATCGAGGCACCCCATTTGCGAACACGAGGAACAAGCTGAGACAGGTACTGGCAACGGTCGTATTGCACCCTTTCAACTACTGTCCTCGGACGCTGGTGGCAACCGCCCGGAGTTCCAGATCACGCAGGTTAAGGGGCATCCCCCTTTCTGCTTTTCGAAAACGAAAACAATGGAGGGCGAAACCACTTTAGTGGGTAGTGCAAGAAGTGCAAACGCAGTCTGTTAACGAGGGTTTTTATTTGGAAAATATCGTTCTGTAAGCGCTCTCCTCCATCCATTTTGCAAGTTGTCAATTAATTATTAAAGGCGCGTGCTGGGGGGGGGGGGGGGGGCTAGAGGGGTTTCACAACACCTGAAACTTCAAGCCATTCGATATGAAGGAGAAATATGCCTTCAGTTTGGAACAATTGATAATTGAATAATAAATGGCCATAAAGCGAAAATGAAATAACGATACAAAATTACTGTTAAAGACACAAATAAAGATAGGTTGTTTCCTGTCCTTGACTTCCTCTCTCCCCCTCCCCCTCATCAAGAAATGTTCCAGGGTTCCTGTCCGGCTTTTTCACAAAATGCCGCTGTGAGGACGGCCTAATTCGAAGGGCTTCACAGCTGGTTCGGCAGTGGATACAGCTACGTCGGCCGGACTCGTACGTTTTGTTCCCGAGTACGTCATAGAGATATACCGACCAGTACTTTTTAAGATGAGGCTAAAGGGACCTCAAACGCATTCTTTTTCCTCGAATACGTCAGGCGGATCTGACCAATGTCTTTTTCTTTAATTCTGCCCATTTTACTCTCGCTCGCCGGTCTGCTTGATTTTGTTTTCAGTACACTCGTTTGGATTGCAATAGCTACAGGAATAGTATATACCCTTGGTTCAAGAATGTTCACGCACTGCCCGGAATGGGGTGATTGGCGTTCGGTGCGCGTACTTCAAGAGCGCGGCAATGAACTGCATATTCTAGCTGCTATAGGCGCATGTCCTCCCGTCGCACCATTTGCTGCACGTCGTAGGTTGCAATGCGAACTGAAAAATTGATCCTGGCTATTTCCATGATAACATGACGCATATATATATGGGACTTTCTGCCGTGTGACGAATTCCGCTTCACGAACTTTGAGGCCTTCCTTCTGGCGAGCCGTTTTCTGCAGTTTTAAGCTGAGTACGCTCCTCATATCTGCTAGCGTGTGGTGTCTGACGGCTGAGTGGCTGAGCGCGGTTCGTTTAGCCATCGTCTCGATGATTCGGCTCACGCTCTACATCGAACCCGAGGTAGGTTAAACTTCATGTACGCGAAATATCGCGAGAAGACAAAGCTGCTGGCTGTGCGCTTGCCTACAGTCTTCCATAAACAACGTCGATCCGGAAGCGGATCGTTCATGCTTCCGGCTTTAAGATTTCTATCCCATGCACGTTTGCATGGATCAAGTCTTCTGCTCAGTAGGCTCGCCAGCCTGGTCGTCACCGCTGTACCACCGTAGGCCTCAAACAGATTCGACATGCTTTTTGGCCATGGGTGGGATATAGACCAAATTTTTTGAACTTATGAACATTCATTTGCTCTGTTTGCGGGTGATGAAGAGCCAGCATATATCATTTCTTACGGATTACGTATACCGACGGGTGCTGTGCATGGTGAGATGCGTATTGCGACAGGTACGGGCGCCTGATCCAGTTAATTCGTATCAGCGCGCTTCAGAGCCGGTACAGAATCGCAGATGGCACCAATGTTTGCGATAGCTTGCTCAAATTACGAGCACATGGAGGTAAACTGGAATGTGATATATATATATATATATATATATATATATATATATATATATATATATATATATATATATATATATATATATATGTTTGGGTGCACAGAGTTGAAACTGTCAATGAAATGGATAAGTTGTTGTTCTGTGTTTGTCCATATTATAAAAATATCATCCAAACATAAAGTTTACGCACACCTACTCTGCCAGTCAAATAAATTTTCTTGATGTTGACATTCTGGTGGACAAGGGGTCAGTTAGTACAACCGTTTATAGAAAACCAACCGACTCACAAAAATATCTACATTTTCAAAGCGCCCATCCCCGTCACTGCAAAACCAGCATCCCTTATTCGCAGGCCCATCGTTTTCGAAGAATCTGCTCTAACGACCTAGACTTTCATGAAAACTCCGAACACATGCGCAACGTGCTCTTAACACAGCGCTATCCACGTTCCCTTATTGATGACGCCATAAGCAGAGCTTCAAATCTTAACCGTAGTCAAATACTCCAGGGGCACCAAATAGATAACCGAAATGATTACACTACAAACCTTATCCTCACATTTAACAGTAACGCACCGAACATAAACAGAATTCTTAATAAGCACTTTAACATTCTCCAGCAAAGTCAACGACTGTCGAAAATATTTACATGCGCACCCCGCGTGATTTACAGGCGTGCCAAAAACATTCAGAACCACCTAGTACACTCCAAGGAACACAAAACCCCAAAATATGCATGCCAGCCCTGTGGTAAGGGTCGCTGCAAAGTTTGCAAGCACATGCAGACTACGTGTTCCGCAACTAGTACGAGGTCAGTTTTCCAGCATTCAATCAACGGTAACTTTGACTGCGACTCATCAAACATTATTTACCTTCTTGAATGCACTTTGTGTAACCAGCAATACATAGGACAGACAAACACTGCATTCCGCATTCGATTTAACAATCACCGGGCACACGCCAAGTCTCTTCCAAACCTTCCCCTATCCAAGCATGCAAACGCAGAAGGACACCCATTTGACCAACTAAAAGTAACAATTATTCAAGGGGGCTTCAAAAACAGGCGAGAACGTGAACAGCGTGAATCCTATTTTATCCACAAGTTTAATACTATTCAAGAAGGTCTTAACGAAAAGCCTGGTACCCTTTCTTTTATTCACGACCTCAAAACAAAATAATACTATATTTCTCGTTAATTGGCTAACTCAGATATACCTTTTATAACTCCTAGTGTATATCCCAGGCAATCATACCCCTCCTTACTTACACTATCTTGCCTCGTGCAGTATTGATAAGCTTTTGACGTTCTTTCCTTACATTTTCCGACAATTTGAAATATTTGCACACAGCTAGCCCAGCCCTCCTCCCCTACAAACAAGTATTCCCGGCGAGGTCGGTTCAACGACCCACCCACGGAGAGGGGTGCACCGTTCAGTGAAACCCAGACCCCGTGAGTGAGTTCTTAGACATGTGCTCGTTAACGTAGCCCACTCCTTCCTTAACGTTCTAGCCCTCGGCTCACCGGAAATTAGTGAGACCCCAAAAGGCGCCGGGTTCGGCCTGTTCGTCACTGCCAGTGTCATTTGCGCAGCGGCTCCTCTTCGGCCACGCATCTGCAGCGGCGCCCTTTGTGTTTGTGAATTTTGTTTGTGTGTTTTGTTTGCACGTTTTGCTTTCGTATGCCTGTGGTTGCCGTGCTGCCCATGTCCCCCACACCGTCTTCCTCTCCCTTTCTCTCGTTTCACCATCTCCTTTTGTACCCCACCCTTCCTTACTATACTAGTTTTCCCCCTTTTTTCTTTTATTTCTATTTTTTTGCTTCCTCCCCCAATATTGTCCCTGTCTGCTCCCCGCACCCCCATCTTTATTTTTTACTTTTTTAAATTTTTTGAACCGTTGTTGCTATTTGCGTGTTACACTCCTTTCTCCCTCCTCTTGAGCTCACAAACTTAAAACGTCCATCTGACGCGAGACCACTACAGTCCTGAAGAAGACCGCACCGCGGTCGAAACGTTGATAAATAAAAGTGTCTTTGTAGAAGTGCCCACTTCTCTTAAATCTTTATTCTGCGGAGCCAACGCAACCTACGTTCGTAACATATATATATATATATATATATATATATATATATATATATATATATATATATATATATATATATATATATATATATATATATATATATATATATATATATATGTGCTGACAAACCTCGCATAATTCGCGTCGCCTACCGTTGTCGCTTGCATGCAACAGCGGTATGAAGACGCCGATCTGTGTCATTTGTGGGAGTGTGGAGATGTAAGAATGTGCGATCGAACTCACTTTTGCATTTCCTCAAAAGTGTCGAATATAGCGTTGCGGGAAAGTGCGCGTAGCAGGCAGCATGACGGGAGAATCGGCTGGGTCCGCCGGACGTACCCTTAAGGGCGGTTCACATGCAAGCGATTGAGCGAACTCAGCGACCAGCGGCACGGCGCAGCGATGCTTTTCGCAGGGTTCCGTTTCACATGCGTCGCTCCACAGCGTTTACTGCCGCTGCGAATCTCAGTGTTGCTGGCAAAGAATACGAGCTCGCGGTTGGTTTCGGTGGTTTGCAAACGTCAACATGGACAATGTTTATGCATTATTTTGCCACGATTACTCAAATTTTGTTAAGAAATAAAGAACTCTTCTTTTTTAAATATCAACTGCTTCTTATCTTGATGGTAATAATATCTTTTTTTAAGTCCGTACGTGCGGTGTAACCATTGGCCTGTGCGCTGCAATTGCACTTCGCACGGCCTGAATGTCCCTGTCAGCAGCCTCCACTTCCTGCCGCCTTTTCTTCTGTCGCTTGTTTCCCCTATGTGGGAGAACCTCTGGTGAAGTTGCTGCCATACAGGATGGTCCTGGTTCATCAGGAAGGCCTGGGACACTATACATGCATTCAAATTCATTTGGCGATGCTTCTACTTCTTTCGAGCCTGGCGATGCTGGGCTGCAGCTGGCGTGGCTCGTCTCGGCTGCTGCGCTGGCCACCTGCACGTGGCTCACTGCGTCGAGGTTGCAGAAGCTCCTGAGTAGAATGTACAGGCTGTTAATTGCTGTCACTTACACATTCAATTCATCATTAGTATCATTGCTTACCGTCTCGTTTCCATGGAGTCCCTCAGGAACTCCATCTGCTTTAAATGTGGCCAGGCCGTCTTTGCAGTGGCTCCTGACCCACTCTTCTTCCCATCTTTTTCGTCTTTAGTTTTTCGCCTGTACGTATCTTTTAGATTTTTCCACCGAGCAATAATCTCCTCAACTGTTACTGAAATATGGAGCAGCATAGAGCAAATTAGGAAACAATGGCAGACATGTGGCCCAAAGTTTAGCAGGAACATGTACAAATTCTCATCTGTTAGCACACAAGAATATTGCAGAAAATGTTTACAACACACGATTCAGTACGGAAGCACGAGTTTTTTTTTTTTCTTCTAAAAGGCAGTTTTACTGATTATGCATGCATGCATGACTGAACTGAGGCACACACAAGATGAATGATTTATTTTGCGGACACGCACGAGATGATTTTGCGCGGTTCAGAAGCTGCAGATTAATGCTACGTACAAGACTACGATGAGCGGGCAGTGCCGCGGGACGGAGCGCTCGCTCTACATACACGCAAGAGACGATTTTACTAGGCTCTCAGCGCCCGGATTAACTCCACGCCTGAGAAAGGTCACCTCCCGCATTTACAAACGTAGCTGAGAACATGAAAACGTGCACGTCGTGCATTTCACGATTGAAGTGAAGGGTACAAAATGATGCAGCTAGCGTGTCTTAAGAACCAAAAACATTTGCTCACGGCTGCGTGATGCCGACAATTTTCATACAGCTCATCTACGCACAATAGCTGGCGCACCGAAAAATAAACACCGAGCAGTACGCAGGAATGCGCGGGGACATAAAACAGTTTTTGACACGCTGCAGAATCCTGCCAGTGTGACGAGGAAAATTTGTTGGCTGCACAATGAAAAAATATGGCTGATAATCTTCGAGCTCGCCACAAAGCGTGCTTTCACTTACCGGTGTCGTCAATTGCTCGAATTGCGTCCCTCACTTCTTCCCAAAGGGACTCCTTGGTCGACTTATTGCGGAAGTTATCTTTAACATCCCACAGAAGTGGGCGCTTGGATACTTCGATGATCAGCACCTCATTGAACAGTCCACGCGACATGTCGTGGTGTCGGAAGCGCGTGTAGCAAACAAACATTGTCGTCTTTCCCGCACGAATCCTCTTCTTGTCACGTGGCTTTTCTGCCGTGCAGTCATTGGTCAGAGGGCGGAGCTATCGCTCTGTCGCTGCGAAAATTTCCAACTTGTTGGAACCCCGTCGCTCCGGCCCGCCGAGCCGCCGCGACGGGCCGAAACAGGTTTTTCCGTCGCTGCGACAGGATTCGCTGGCATTTTCGCTTGCATGTGAAACGGGCTTTAGACACTTCGGGCTAGGCTACCCATTTTGTCTGTACGCGTATGGTTCAGGTGTCCAACGATATATGAGACAGATACTGCGCCATTTCCTTTCCACCAAAAACCAATTATTATGTACGCGTATGTGCAATGCTTGCTGATGCTGCGACGAGATGGTCTTTATCGTCATCAGCGTTAACTATTGAACCGAGATTTACTGCTCACGCTCGAAGTGTTCCTTGTTTGTGTGTCCGAATACGCGAACACGCGACTGTATAAATGGCTTGGCTCACCTCGGAGTTTGTGAGCTTACTAGTCGGCTCCGCGAAGTGGCTTCTTCGCTAATCTGCGTGATAACATCGACTGCTGGGGCAGTGTGAGAAAAAGATAGCATTTTTGAAAGGACCGAGGGCGTTTCTCCACAGAATGGGAAATCACAGGGACTCGGAAAGTGGTTATTGGTTTGGTTTTCTGGGGGTTTAACGTCCCAAAGCGATTCACGCTGTGAGGGACGGCGTAGTGAAGGGCTTCGGAATTTTCGACCACCTTGAGTTCTTTAACGTGACCTGACATCGCGGAGTACACCTAGCATTTCGATTCCATAGAAATTCGAGCGCCACGGCTGGGATCGAACCCTCGTCTTTCAGCACAGCTGACTGGTCAGCTGAGCAGTGGGTTAGCAGTGGGTTAAAGAAAAAGTACAACAAATACATATAATATGCAGCCTACAGCGATGAGCGCAAATGAACGCATAGGTACAAACAAAAGCACAATGTGCAGAGAAAAAGAACTTAAAAATGACAAAGAATAGAATCGGCCACAGGCACGGATGTGCAGGAATGTGCATCTTTCATGGCGGATGAACTACTTCGGGATGTACATGAGCGAATGAACTCTGGTAACGAATTCCAGTGCACAATCGAGCGAAAAAAAAACGAATTTGAACACGTTAGTTATTTGAGAGCCTAACCGTAGAATTCACGATGCAAATCAGAATTTCAATGATTCGATGCTGCGACGTGAAGAAAGTGGGGTTCGGTTCAAGGAATAAAGTGTAGAAGAAAGTGAAAAGTCGCGATCATAACGATGGCATAAATCGCGCAGCCTTTTTCTGGAATGCTTATAACTTCTTAATCTCTAACTGCTTATATCAGTTCCAAACTAAAGATGCATAATCAAAAACGGGACTTATTATAGATTCATACATTTGTAACTGTTGTTGTTATAATGTTTAACTTCCCAAAGCGGCTCTGGCTATGAGGGAATCCATAGTGGAGGGCTCCAGATATTTTCGACCACCTGGTGTTCTTCAACGTGCACTGACATCGCAGAGTACATGGGCCGCTAGTATATTCCGCCTCCATCAAAATGCGACTGCCGCTGCCTGGATCAAACCCGCATCTTTCGTGTCAGCAGCCGAGCGACATAACCACTGACCCCTCCTGGACGCTTGCATGAATGAGTGTGTCCGTAGGAGAGTTGGTTAGCGTTCGCCGTAGGCAACCTAATTTTTTTAGAGCTTCGCTACAAATAAATAAATGTGATTAGACCATGAGGTCCCAGAAAAAAAAAATTGTGTCACGTAGTGGTCGACTCCAGTCCGGTGAGCAGCTAGGAAGAGGGCGGAAATGCCTTCCAAACAAAACTCTTTATTTGGGCTGACCTGCGCCCGCAAAGAACTGAATCACTCGGCGGCGGCGTAGTAACAAGCGTGCTCGGCGGTCGTCGAACGAATCTTGAAAGCAGGAACTGGTGGGCGAGTTCTTTATCACCATCCGTATCTTTATCACAAAAAGAACTTCGCTTCCTGAATTGCCCATCTTAGCTTGCAGGGAGCCTAAGGGGAGCCGGGCGCATGAATGTGCTCTTTGCGGTGGTTTCTATTTTGGTGCCAAAGCGTCTTTTTACGCGCAGCGTGCCAAATAAATGTCAGTCGGTAGTTCAGCGCAGTGTTGTGCGTTTCCTCCTTCCTCTGCTCTCTTCTTATGCCTTGGGCCTTGCGTTGTTTCGCGTATATAATTAATTTAAATCTGTTAGCGAACTTTCTATTACGGCATGCAAAGTTACAACAGTCAAGAACGACATAGAATCGGTTCCGTCTGGATGCGATCAATCGAGATAAATCTGGTAGTGTCTTGCATCGCAAACAAAGGGATAAAGCCGAGTGCCGGCAGCTTTATAGAATGAAAAACTGTACAGTGATTCGCGGCAATTGGGTACAATTGGGCTTTATAATTGGCATGTCCACTTCGTCCGAAATAGGCAACTGAAACCAACTGGATATTACAATAGGTTCCAATTAGACATTACGACTGGTGCCAATTGGAATGTCCAATTGTAACCTATTGGTTTCAAATACACAATTGGAACCAATTAGACATTCCAACTGGACCAAATTGGAAACCCCAAATACACCTTCGCCATGGGTGTAGGCATAGAAAATAGTAACCAACTAGCCCCAGCAGAAAGTGTTGCTGGAACAGAAGAAACCGGCGTTTGAAATGAAGCCGATGGGAGAAATGGAGAGAGCAATCGTAGCTAGAACACGAGACGATCGGAGGAGATCGGCGGAAAGAATACTGGGGCAGTGCCACGAACCGGGGTCTAGCCGATGCTTAAGATCGGCCTCCGTCAACACATCTCCACACCTGTCAGCTCGGCATAGAACGACTAGCCGAAGACGAAATCAGAGCAACGGCAAGCGATCCCCAGCCTGGCCACGGCAAATATACCCAGCCCTTCATCGAGCCCTTGCCATGCCACGCCGACGCAGTCCCAGTGATGAAGAACACACGTCCTGTAAGCGACATCAAGGCAGTTGATCTATTTAAATATGTCTGAAATTCATTTCTCGAGTCAGTGCTTCTATCTCCTCGCGCCCAGTGTGGACCCAGGTACATTCTAAGAAACAATTCATCACATTCCCGACTTGGAGCTCGGCCATTATGAGACCTCAACGCTCGAAATTGCCCCGTTGGCAGGGGCGGCCATCTTTTAGAATAGAAAGGGTGGCCTTGTTTTCGAGGAATCTTTATATTACACCATCCACCTTGCATTCGAAAAGCGCTGGGTTCGATACCCACCCTGGTACAAGCAAAAAAAAAACATGGAGTCCAACTAGGCATACAATAGGTCAGCCAATTGTGCTCATGAATCAAATTAGACAACCTAATTGGTTTTCTTACATCTAGTTGGGAAGTGCAATTGCAGCAGACAGTTGGTAGGTGACTGACCTTCCAGTCGGAGTTTCCAACTGGAAGCTATGACTGAAATCTGCTTATTGCTCTGTGCAAGCACAGAACAGAGAAACAATGAGGCTCTTTGAAAAAACACATGGGCAGCTTAATATGCTTAATTGTTTTCATCATTTGTGCCATCTATGTAGTCGTGTTTATTACAATAACTTCACACAACAGACCAGCGGTATTGGCTTCAGGAGGAGGGTCCAATGAGTGGTGTATATAAGCTCGAAGAAAAAAGGTATCTTAGTGGACATATAATGAACATTCCGGTTATGTATCACTTCTTCAGGATTCTAGTGTTATGATTTATGTGTCATGCATGCTTGTCTGTGTTCCACTACGACCGTTCTTACAGGCGCCAAAATGGTTCCACTTAAGTATTTGAAACCAGTTGGTTCCAATCGCATACAACTGGAACCATTGGTTTAATATACACAATTGAAACCGATTAAACTTTCAAACTGCAGGGTTCCCATTTTCATTCCAATAGGTTCCAATTCGTTCCAGAAACACAACTGGGAACTTCCCAATTGGACTGGACCAAATGGTTTTTTTTAGCTTTAACAGTGCAGCCGGGTAGCCACCGGCTTTCTAATGGGTACAAGATTTTCCCCGCGATGGTGCTCAGCTCTTCTGGGGTGCAATGTTTGGAAAAGAGTCTCGGGGTCAGTGATTCGTTCCGCCGTCAAACAATTGTTTCAGGGCGGATGGGGTTTCCCATTTGAAAGGCCCAATTTTTTCCAACTGCGTATTTGGAACCAACTGAAAGCGCCGTTTGGACGTTCGAATGGTTCCAAATACAAACTTGGAACCAAGTTGAAAACTCAACTGGACCCAATGGCTTTTTTGAGCTGGTAGCTAAAAAAAGTCCACTTGTGGCCCTTTTTATCTCAAACAGGCAGACAACCGCAGCTATCCGCACTTTTCGAAGACCACAGTGATGCTGTGAAATTTCTCTGCTTTCGAAGGATATACCCCAGGCAAAAAAAGTCATAGGGTCCATTGGGCTTTCCCAACTTGAGCTTTCTTTTGGTTCCGAACAAACAATTGGAACCATCTGAACCTTCCAATTGGTCACGCTGGTTTTTTTCGATTGGGTAACAGTTAATTAACAGATCTTATAGGCTTCAATTGGTCCAGATTTTCTATTAAAAATCAACTGGATCTAATTGTTCCAACATTCCAAAGGCAACCAACTGTATCCAATTAGTTCCAAAAACACAACTGGAAATTTCCTTCCCTCTCGCACTGGAGGACATGCAAGCGGTCATCTATGACCACCTCCAAGAGCACCACCGAAATTCGCGCATCGCACGAGGGATGTGCATGGACATCATCAGTGGTCGCTCTCTAGCTGAAAGGGCTGCAGCGCGCGATGATCCTCCGTGGGCATGTAGGATGCGTGTGGCCCGGGGACGGATGGCTGCGCCACGGATTAGCTACAAGCGATGTGTGTGGCGATTGTGACGCAGTTGAAACACTGGAGCACTTGTTCCTCCGCTGTACCGCGTTCACCCAACCACACGTCACGATATGTTAGCAGCGCATAGGGTTCAGGGGCTCATCCCGGACAATGTGTCGGCGCTCCAGTGACCGCAAGACAGTGCGCGCTCCCGTGAGATGTGCTAGACCTCCTCTCTGTTCCGCGCCAGGTAGTTACCCGCCGTGAAAAAACGCTCCGCGTGTGCTACCTTCCGATGCTTTACAGCTCGGCGTCCCCACTCCAGCTTTTTTTGCACAGTAAGCCACGAGCGTGTTTTCCATTTTTTTTTATTTTTTCCCTCTACCGAGGCAGGACACGGCAAGCGGGCGGCATATCAAAACTTACCTTGAGCGGCCGGTATGCGACGGAGAAGTAAGATACTGTGTGCACATCGATGCCCGAGCATACAGACAATGGCCCCGCGTTATGTTCCGACTGCCGGTGGGAAACCCATCTGTGCCGGCATGAAAGACATCACGTGGGCCGCGAGCGGCAGTTCCTCCCCACCAAGCAATTCGCACGCCCGCGCACCCAGTACCCTTCGCAGCCATGTGTGACAGCACCCAACATGCATTTTTATGTGTACGCTGCCGCCCTACCCCTATCTTTTCTATCTCTCCTCTTTCTTTCCCTTTCCCTGTCCTTTCCCTCAAGTTACGTGCAACTCAGGTGCTTCAGGTTTATGGCAGATGCTGCGGCTAGCATCGTCTTCTTATTACATTGTTATTTTTATTCATAAATAGCCACTAACAACAATTTCCCAATTTGACCAAATGGTTTTTTCTGCCTGGGTTGAGACACGCTCGTTAGAGCGCACGAACGCTAATTCGCAGTGAAAACAGCCCTCCTGTAAACACGGTAACACAAACCACCTGTGCAGGCTGGGGTGTTCTAAACGGCGTTTACGCCAGAAAGGGCCCAGCAGGTCACACCGAAAGGATAAAAGTGTGGTATTTGGAGTTTAAGCGTTTGTAGGACATCGGTTAGGTTTAGAACATTGATTATGATTAGAATAAGTCCCTGCAACTGTGGTACACATGTAAAATTTTCTCACCGTGCTTTTCTTGTACGCAAAAAAAAACTACACATATCTACCGTTTTTTTGTGTTTTGCCATCTGTTTAGTGCTTAAACAGCTGTGTATTTTTACTTTTTAAAAAGAGTTTTCGGTGGTATACTGTGTTTTTGCAAGTGTATGTTTAGATTTCGACTCAGCGCAATTTAAAGCAAAACAAATGGCAGGAAAAGTACAATTCCTAATGCCTAGCGAGAGTCCAAATTTACCAGTTACTAAAAGTCTTTAGTGATTAAATTCCAATTCTAGACAAACTTATGCAAGGTTTGAAGGCAGTTTTTTCAACTTCTCAGGCTACGTTTTGCCTGACAGCGCTCAGTATAAAGGGCTCACTCGTGGTATCATCTTTTGTAGTACAGTGTTTCAAAAGAGATGTGGAGGTTTTTGAGCATTATATAGCTCTACATATAAGATGAGCTTTTCAGGTTACCTGTAAACATTTTGTATGAATTACGTGACAAGCCGGAGTTCAGCAAAGATGGCTGCAAATGCACTATAGTGATCAGGAATTTGTTTTAGAGTGCGCACCAGCAGATGAAAGTGAGTAAGACAACTGAGCCTTGTTGTAGCATGCTACTGAGAAGTGCAAGTGTTCATAACAGTGAAAAAAGCCACAGAACAAAAATGACGCGTGTGCTAGCATTGAGTGCTGCAGTCTATGAAGATGACTATGCATACCGTGCAGCCAGGAAGGAAATTACAGGCTTAGAAAAGTGCGTTCACTTGTAAATGAAAAAACATTTAGCGGGGACACTTCTCCTTCCACCCATCACACCGAGCATGGAAGAATTGAGGATTTGCACCCTCAGCTATGTGCAACACCAAGACTTTATAGGTTGCGCTAGACCACGCAAAAGCAGGTCTGCATGAACTCCTAGAGTCGATGCAAAATGTCAAGTTTTATTGCTCGTGTAATGCTTTAAGCCATTCCACAATTGAACTGGTCAAAAAGCTTGTAAAGCACTTTTCAGCTCTATGCAAATGTTCATGTGTCAGAAGGACAGTAGTACAAATACATACTTTTTTTCTTAAGAAGCAGTGGTTGAATAGACTTAAAATATCAGCCAGTTGCTACTCATTCTGAGTACCATTTTACCATTTGCATGCATGTGAAATTTTGGAAAATTTCATGCCTCACCAAGGTTTAACGTCCCGGAATCACACATGGGAGGATGGACGCCGTAGTGGAGGGCTCCTGATTAATTTAGATCCCTGGGGTCCTTTAATGTGTGCAGACATCCCACAGCGCACTGGAGTTTGTGCAATCTCCAAAGCCACATTTGAAATAAGGAAGTAATTACTTATTATCATTCACCTAAGTACAGCCATAGGTGCCAAGCATCAATGCCAATCAGCAATAACTTCCTTTTTTAAAATCTTACTTCAGTTCGGGGCTTTCCCCTAAACACATTGCACTAAGGCTACTTCTGTAGAATCCAGGCAGTCACTATATACATCACTAAAAACAGCACATGGAAACGGGGCAAAGAGATGATCTTGCTTCCATTTATTCTATTTAGTCATGTTTTCGATCCATCTACTAGCCCAGTGGCAGACTATACTTACATCATACTCTCCAAATGAAATAAAAGAATAAACCAGAACAGGAACATTAGCATGACTCGCCGTTTCAGAATTAGGCCAGGAATATTGTAGAAAAGCTCAACACAAGCTTACTCAACTGGATACATATCACAGTTTGAGAGTGGCTTGAACGCAGTACTTGCACTACAGCTGATGATAACAGAAACAGATCAATTGTTCACTTAGTCACTAAAGGTAACAACTAAAATGAATACAATGAAAAGTAATTACAAATGTGTTTTGTAGTCAACTTCCTGAAAGCTGCCTAAGAAACAAGAATGTATGAATGTGGCATTCTTCGGTAGTAATCCTTTAGGTTTGTCAATTACATATCGTCGAAATGTTGCCAAGGCAGGGTTATATGCATTTGCCTTCACAGTCGCATCATTAATGAGAAAGTTTGAGCCATGTTAACAAAAAATACAATGAAGAAACGTAACAAGCAAGTATTGTTCGCACCAAAAATCCATGACAACACAAAGGCAAGCAGTCTACTCATGCATGACAACTGTTCAAGCCTAGAAAGAAAATATTCATGAATGCAGGTCTACTGAAAGTTTATTTGAAGTTGAACACAGACGAACTCAGCTGGCTGCATCTGATCACAGTTGACAAATCTTGAAATGTCCAGTGGGCATACGATCCCACTCTCACATGCTAGCTTCTATTGGCTGCCGGGCCAACATTAGTCCCTTTCATGGCCACTTTCAAATCACTCATGACTTAATGTGGAGTGCATGGGGAGACTGCGAAAACCAGGTGCTCATACGGAGTGAGCTGTGCAGCGAACTGAGGAAGGAAAAAAATTACAGGACCTGGAGGAGAGGAAGAGAGCGAAAAGTTACCGTGGAGAGCGGTAAAAGCGAGCAACGCGAGTGCATGGCGGCTGATAAGAGTCCCACTTTTTCAACGTTTCCCATTTCCATAGTTCATGGCACGAACGGGAGCCTTGAAGCTGGCTGCCTCCTGCTGCTCCTGTTGGTAGGCTAGAGGATGGATCTTGAAGCCATACAGCCTGTACAGTGAGCCAGGGAAAGAGAGAGAAAAGAAAAGGGGATTCAGGTTAATAAAAGAACCAATATTTGCTTTGAGCTGAAGCCACAAAACCTTATCTCTAGCCTTCTCAAAAGAGGGGTCTCATTAGTTCAAGAACAAATAAATTGAGCAGTGAGGACACCAGGCAAATGAGCAAGGACACTATTAAACAAAGTGAAATTTCTTCGTGAAGAAACCCTGACCAACGTCCCCATTAGACGTTCTTAGCATACCGAAGACGTACAACTAGAGACGTATACCGGTTTAACGAACCCAGCTTGCGCATGCGCAGTGGCATTGTTGGGGTGAGAGAGAGCCACTGCATGTGCAGCCGGAGTCCGGTAATCCGGTATACGTCTCCGGTATGCTAAAAACATCTATTGTCAACGACTAGAAATGCGTTTGAGAGAGTAGGGCTCCTAAATAGCAATGTCAAGCGAAAGAGCATTTTTGCTACATGCACAACAGGAGCAGAGAAATTTATGTATGACATTAAGATTCTACGGTTTCTCTCAAGTGTAAATCATCCCGCTATTTTGCATTGCCTTGTGCTTCGGGGAGCATCGCCCGCCTACCATGGCTGCAGACAGTGCCATTGCCCATGACAACCCAGCTCCCACCACTATCACCTGCAATATCACATCATCATGACATAATAGAGGAGCCATAAGCAAGTAAGGAGACCTAACTTCTGCATTTTGGGTGTGCTACCTGCCACGCAGGACTACGCAACTTAACAGAGTTATTCACAGCAGCATAGTCTACCCAGAATATAATATTGAGACAAGGTATTATGGCAACAAATGCACGAGCTCGCAAAGGTGCTCATTAACGCTCTTTCTGCATAGACTTTGCAGTACAAGTCGAATCTTAAACTCCTCACGTGTGTCAAAGGCTGCACTGAGAAAGCAAGCTGATGCTTAAATAATGCCGCCTGCATGAGCATGAGCTTTTGATACTGAACCAAGAAAGCACACATCTACCAGCCCAATGTCAAGGCTGCATGCACAAGCCTTGCCTATATGATGCCGAAGCATTGTTAAAGTGGACTGATAAAACTGCACGTTAACTTGTAAAGTGTTTTCAGAGTGGCTGTTGGCGCTGTGCGGGAGTGGACATTCCCTCTCAGTTTGTTCTGGTAACCAGGTGATGATTTTCCATCTATTTTCATTACCTATTAAGCCTGGAATACATGGATCTGCGCCGTCGGGCGAAAAACGCCGCAATCTGGCCCCACCAGATATTGACGCGTTGCGTCCAGTGAGACCGGAAGCAGCAGCCGAAGCAAACCAATAGCAGCGCAGAAAGCCAGCTCTTCCGCTCTTGGCTGCCTCCGTGCCGCTAACACGGCCGCCATGGCCGACGAGCAATGCGATGGTTATTGCACGGAAATGTTATCGTGAAAATAAACGCATTACCAGACATGAAATGTCACTTTTTTTTAGAACACGACCGAATCTTGGATCGAAATGCCTGCCTTTCATCCCAGAAGCGAAGGTGCCGAAGAAAACCGGAGCCGATGGTAGCCATGGCTGAGCGGGCGTCAAAAGGTACACGACCGCATGCATTCGAGCACGCAAAACCTTATGCATACCTATGCACACGTTCTGCAATCAGTACAGTGGTGTCCAAATGAAGAATTTCGTTATTCTAACAAAGGAGTCAGCGTCGCAGCTCTCAAAGAGCTCCACGCTCAATGGTATTTGTCTCTTGTTGATCACAGTGCTTTCGCTCCGAAAGATACGCGGCGGCGGGCTGCCGCTTATTCGTTCCATGTATCTCCGGCCAGGCGCTGCGCCGACTCGACGTATCCTGCCACTCGAACATCGTCGCAAAATACGTCGCATGCATCCCGGGCTTTAAGAGTCTGTGCATGAGCACTGTATATTAGGCATACATCAAATAAAGTGTTCATGAACATTAGCACCCATCCTGTCTTATTCTCTGCATCCCCATTTCTAGTTTGCGCTGCTGCTCTTGTTTTTTGAATTCGTAGAAGTGCACAGCACTAGTTCACTGCATAACAAAACAGTACATCCACTCACCGAGGCACAAACTTATTTGTGGGACTCTTGGGCCGGTACTCTGGATGCACCATGAACAGCATATGAGGAAAGCCAGTGCCAAAGTAGGCACCATCAGTGTGATGGTGCAGCGAAGATTTGGGCCCATACACGTCCATGCACTTGGGGCAGTACAGTTTTACCATCACTTCTCCTGGCACATCTGATAGACCTGTCAACAAAAAAAGCAAAGGTAAACTGCTGATTCAGATTTGTAGCAATCTTCTCAGCTATCAGTATACTAGGAACATTATACCTCTGCCTTGAAAGAAATGCATGCACTAATACTTGGTTCAACAATTTAAAACTATGACTATGGCAGGAAGCATACGCACATGCTGAGGCACAAACTGATTTGTAGGCCACAAATGCTCACTAGAATTAAGAGATAGTTGCAATTAAGTGTACGTACCGAAAATTCCAGCTGCTAAGTGTTCTACCAGATGACTGCCTTGCTATTCATGAGGTAGTTAAATGGAAAGGTATAACCACTCGGCAGGCAAGAAACCGATAAAAACTTTCCCACTACCTTGAACAGTCTCTCTTCTGTATTCCAACTATTTCATTCCAGCAAGACCTACTACAGTAAGAGCTTGGTAATTCGAAAATAAAGGGACCAGAAAAATGCTCGAATAATTTGAAGTTAGAACTAGCGAATGACCCTAAAAGCACCGTCAAGAACTGCTTTCATTTAGTAATTTTTGTAGTGAAAGACAGCACAATGGTGAACTGCTTTTTAGATGGGCACAGCCCTGGACAGGCGACAGGCTGCAGCGAAGCTGAAACCAGACGACCCAACGTGTCACGTGACTGACACACAACGCATGTCCGTTGAGTGTTGATTTTACCCCTCCCCCAACAGACAAAACATCCCCTATGCTCCTTGGCATCAGTTACTGTTGGCTTCTGTCATGTATGTCATAATGAGCACCTCTTTTCCTTTCCCTTGTCTGTCCCATACCCATACAAGTTGTTCAACATGCTCGTCCATTCACAGCCACCAGTATAGCTCTCGGAATCTGCTCTTCGCACAGCTGAATCTGGGATGTGATTCATGTGCGATGTCCGTGAGGCGCCGTCGCAAACTTTCAAGAACAGTGATTCTGTCATCCCAGCAGGGTGCGTCCGATAGGACGGACTACTCCGTGCACAGAAGGTAGTACGGCATAAGATGTTGCGGCAGTGATTTCTTGTCAAGCCATGCTGTAGATCTAAACTGTAGGGCTTGGGAAACAATCACATCAGTGATAGATACCTCTTGCAGCCCTTGTAATTAACAGCAGGGAACAGCATATAGTAGTGTGGGCAGCTAAGAAAAAAATAAAGGTTGTCTTCACTAGTGTTCCACTGGATAGAATGCATGATGTGGGTGGTAAAGGAAGGCGCAAAAGAGCGTCCGCAACAGAGTTGCCGTTGCCTTTGCAATGCTCAAAAGTATAGTTGTAGTGTAACAGGGGGGCTTACCAGCGTGGAATTCGCAACAGCCGATGGCCCCTTTTTTTGTCGACAACAAAGTAATAAGTGCACTGTGATTCGTGCGCAGAACAAAAGGCTGGCCCCACACTTACACCTGCCAGCGTTCGCATGCCCGAACGCAAGCTAGAACCTCATGTTCGCCAACAGATTACGTTTCTTTCTTTCGGAGTCAAGGTATGGGAAGCAAAAGGCAACAGTTTGCAGGGAATGACCACTGTCTTGCTGAAGCACCGCTCCTAGTCTGTAGCCAGAAACATATGTGGTTACAATCACAGGAAGGGCAGGATAAAAAATGCAGTATGTCGTACGACGTCAACGTGGATTTCAGTAGCTTGAAGGTTGAGTCTGCAGCAATAGTCCAAGTGAAGGTAGAGTTGCTTCCACGAAGAGGGGCACGCATGGGCTCCACGACATCAGAGAAATGCAGGAAGAACTTGCGAGTAGAATCACACACGACACAGGAATGAGTGAAGCTCGCCGATGTTGGACAGAGCTGGGGCCTTGACAATTGCTCTACGGAAGAAGAAAGCGGAAACAGTCCACTAAAACGAATGTGTGGCGAAGGCAGAGTCCGGCTTGGGACAAGCGCTCGGGAACAGAAAGAAGGTTCATCAGGTGCTTTTTCCGAGCGGTTTCATGGACAATGATATCGTTTAAGCAGACGAGAACCCCCTTGCGCTCGCGTAGAATTAAGTGTGTCATCTTCTGAAAAGCGGAAAGTGCACAAGCAAGTCCAAAGCAAAAGTGCTTGAACCTGGACAGCCCACCATGTGCAACGAAAGTTGTCAGTTCCCGACTCTCAGAGCACAGTGGTATTTGGTGATAAGCCGAGGTGAGGTCCAGCTTAGAAAAATGCCGTGACCAAGCCAAGCTATGGGGCAGCTGTTCCATTTGCAGCAATGAGGTACCCGTAGGGGAGGGGGAACACGCACGCTGGCTTTCGCTGAATTCAGGTGTGCAGAGGACAATAAACTTTGAGGAGGGCTCGAGCAGGCCGCATGAGTGGTGTTGACAGTGAATAAACAGAACTGAAACATGATTGCGTATCCATAGCTAGGGCTTATCATCCGCATTATCGCCTGCGTTATCACCATTTCTGTTATGTGCTTCATATCACCTTAACACAACCAAAAATTTGGTGTCCATCCTTATTTCAAAAAATAAATAAATAAGAAAAACACAGCATACCCGGAATACAAAGAGCAGCAGAAAAGTTTTGCTACAATAAAATATGCAACAGAAACATTTCTTCACTGTACAGAACATCCTGAGATGTACTGAGCATTGAATGACTGCCTCCATTGCTGAAGGTTCACAAAGAAATACGAGTACAAAAGTCTAATGCCTGTGACCGTTCAGTAATTTTAGGCTTATGGTTTATGAGGTTTAATGTCCTAAAGTGATTCGCACTATGAGGGACACCATAGTGGAGGGCTTCAGATAACATCGACCAACTCAGGTTCTTTAAACGCACTGAACTCGCACAGTACATGGGCCTCTAGCATTTCGCCTCCATCGAAATGCGACCGCTGCGCCATTATCGAGCCCGTGTCTTTCGTGTCAGCAGTTAACCACCATGACCCCTGAGCCACTACGGCAGCCATTCAGGAATTTTAAAATATACTCACCAATTGGCAGCATCTGCTGACTCTCGCAGTACACCCGAGGGCAGTAACCAAAGTCACCATGCTGGTACTTCTCAATCTGCATGCACACACACACACACGCACACACAAACATGCACAAAGATTTAGATTCTTTTATTTTCCCTGAAGACCCTTTTTAGACATATTTCATTGCCAGCAGATTAAAAAATATATATAAAAAAGGTGGCGTGCAACACTCCTAGAAATAATGTGCGTTATGGCTCAGGTGAATATTTAACGCTGCACATATTCAGTTGCAAAAAATAGAGAATTTGGTGCATGCAAACACAAGTCACTTTTGAAAATTTCAGACAAGCAAAAAAAAATTTTAACTAGGTTTTTGCGGCGTTTTTGCTCACATTTATCTCTCCCTATATTAACACTCCACACAAGCACTTTGTGAGTACGGTTTTTAATTCTAACCCAAGATGCATCTTAAGGGGGACAATACCCTAAAGTGGGAACTTTTGAACCGCTTGCTCAATTTCACTGAAACTTGCGGTGATGGTTTATATTACTCCTGGGACCATCTCTTGACAACCTTCCTTATTTGGCTGGGGTGTTTTCTTGAACATTTGAGCACTGAAAACAAAGTGGGGCGATTTTCAATCTTGTGAGTTCATTTTTCTTCTTTCCTATATTTTCAGCAAACTGTCCGCTTTCCTAGAAAACCTACTCTTCCAATATTACTGTATATTAGTATTGTAACAGGCTTTCTGGAGCGCAATTTTGTGAGGAACACAACTGTGACTCCGTTTTCTTTTTTTTATACTAAAAAAATGCATTAAGAATGGTGAAAAATGAATAACCAATGTCATTCATTATGTGGTAGCCTTCTTTAAACAAGCAAAAGTTAAGCAAAATTTGATAGTTGTGTGCTCTGGACACTCCTAAGGCATCAAAACAAAAAATTTGGAAAATGATTTTTATTTTCTTTATGATAGAAGCAGGCATAGTCATCCTTGTTATAAAGGTTGCCATAGCGTGCTTTATATTTATTCTAAAAAAAGAACCTTGGGAGAGATGGTCCCGGCAGATGGACCCACAAGTTTAAATGAAACTGAGCAAGCAGTTCAAAAGTTCACTCTTTAGGGTAGTGTCCCCCCTTAAAACCCTAAATGTTATAAGCCATTTGGATCTCAACAAAGTGTTCCACTGAGACATGCAATAAAAAAATTGGCATTTTAACATGCTTGGATATTTTCCACAACATAAAACTCAGTCAGGAACTGCATGTACGAAAGGAAGTGCAGTCAAGAAGGTAATCCTGACCAGCGAGTGAGCATCACTCGATTTACAAAGGAGCAATTTTTATAGTTAAAACGGGAACTGATGCACAGACCATGAGAGCAATGCCCTGGTTCGTGAGAATGTAGCGGGCATGGATGAGGCCATACAGCATCTCTGCTGCCTGCTCGATCAAAATACTCGGGTTGGCATTGTCTTCCAACTCATTATCTGCAGTAAGTATTGTACAGAAAAGCACAAATCAGGCAGACATATGGAACAAAAAGATGCTTGCTAACAGCAGCATTGAACTTAATCTAAATAAATTCTATCACATTTCTTGAATAATTCTGACACTATATTAGCTTTTATATTTGTCAGCATATTTACAGCCCATTCTGGCCTATCGGTAGGACACTGCATGACGATCAGCTTGCCCAACCCTGGCCGAGGAGTCTTCTTATTCATAAAGTGGCCTGCACGGTCAGAAAGGAGGTTCAAGTGCACTTGAACATGCTGCTTTCATTGTGTGTATGGCGCAAACATTGCAAGATGGCTGCTACCTAATCTGGGGCGATGGGAGTCGCTGCACTCAAGTGCAAGCAACAGGCAACAGAACAGCACTTTATGCATAGTCTTTAAACATGCTTTCACTGCTGTGGGTAATGTGCATGCAGATTCCGAGCAAGAGTAGTGTTTGGTAGAGTACAGCCAAGAGCGCATGAAGTTGACAGGCATACTGTATATTATGTGTCTCTGACCTAAAAAAAAGTTAATGGCACTGCCATACATGAAATGGGACTGCAGTTTTAAATCTGTCATGGAACTGTGGCAATACCACCAAATAAAAATATGGAGCATGTTATGAGACCTCATACTCAACATAGCCTTATCCACTGAAATTTAGAAATTGCTAGTAGAAAGTGAATTAATGCTAGCAACTGTTATCATGGAGCCATACATGCCTGAACGAAACAGACAACATGATCCAGTGAAAATTTGTTACATTACATGCAGTGCACTCTGGACAATGTATAAGGTCAAATGAGGACATAGCATGAGAAAACGTACCACATAACAATAGAATAGCATAAGCAAGAAGCCCAATAGCATACCTGGCACAAGATCCAGAATCATGTCTAGAGCTTGCCTGTAGTGAGGAACCTGCTCACTCAATCCAGTCAAATTAAACTTGTCCTGGATATAATCTTCGTCCACCTGCAAATGACACATATCATTAGATGGCGTATTATTGGTGTGAAATAGCAATGATTCAGCTTTCATCAGTTTAAAAGAGCTGCCAATTTTGTGATGGCTACATCTAAATGTCAAAAAACAAATGGTTTCTCTCGGGGCAGCCAAAGATCAGTAAATGCCATCAGCCTAAGGAGGAGATAATGCAGTACTTAAGGCAGCACCATTACATCATAAGATGGTACAGTCTTTCGACCACCTCAGCATCCAAAATATGCCTCACCTCCGCTGAAACCCTGCACACAGACCTGCCTACCATTCCACGAAGCGGCATTAAAGGGCGAAATACCTTCGAAAAGAGCACATCAACTCGCTCAATCACTGCATTGTGTTGTCATGAACACGTGAGCGAAAACACACTTCTACACGCAGCAGAGAACCCACAATCGCGCGTGAAAGTTAGAGACCCCTTTCCGGCGACTTCACATGTTAGCACCCTTCTCCGGCGCACCGCTCCAGCATATAGCAGTTTACAAGTGGCTACTACTTATTTTTTAAGACATCAGGCAGCTACCATGGCCACAGCCAGTAAGCGGCGCAGCTCTGGCGGGTCGGGAAACTCCTCCTCTGGCGGCGGGGCTGGCGGAGGAGCGGGTACCTTTCAGCGTGCCAAAAGGGACGAGAGGAGAGTGAAAGGCGCGAAGACACTGAAATTCTAATTTTAACTACAGATAACTCAGCTTTACAAAGCTTATCAAAAAAAATTCTTGCTGGAGGACACTTCGTGAATTTTGGATTGATAGTCACTGGCACATTCCCTAGAGTCCCTCACTGCTGCCACAACAAACTTCTCAATATACCGAGTGGAACCATTTTAAAATAGCGAAAACAGCAATCCGAAACCGAAACTCAGTGCATGGCCAGGGACAATGCTTCATGTGCCAGTGCTGATGCCAAAAACGTTAATAGAAAAACACTCATACACACGTTGAATGGCTGAAGTAGTGACTGAAAGCTAAGAGGTATTGCACAGAATGCTTGACCTAATGCAAGCCTAAATGTTTTGTTAGTAAAGTGGGAGTGAATATTAATGTGAAGAGCATATTTGTGAAGTCGAAAATGTAGTTTTACCCATAGAAATTGCCTCAATGAAGGCGATGTAAACGGCCAAATTTAAAATCGATTTTCAGCAGAATGAAATGACGCATGGCTGCCAATCTTGGCGGTAGTAATCAGGAGCGAGAGAAAAACCTCCTGTATAAGTTTCATTAGAATAAGGTATCCTTGATAAAATCCTAGAGCTGCCTTTTAAGAAAGAGAAGTTACCGCACATATAACCACAGGATAACGTACGGCTATAAACATAAAAGGAAGAGGGTTGACAACTAGCAGCAAATTTGGGGAATTTAACATGTTCAGGGCTAGCAATGAAGCCAAATCAAGGCATCACTGACAATTAAAGACATACAGCTGCCTCACGTTTATAAATGCACACAGAAAAATGAAGAATGACCTAAAAGCTTCAGCTGTGGCCCCACTTAATACCTCATATGTTTGTGCTGATGTGCTCCACCACTAGACATGCTGGCACTGTAGTCAATGTTATGTAGTTTGTAGGATCATGACTGCTTTCTGCTGCGGTGAGAAGGTTCAACTGAGTTCTGGCCACCTAATCACAAAAATTTGAAACATTTTATTGTTGAAGAATTCTCCCTCAAGCCGTCTAATGTGAGTTTGTAATGGTGAAAAGTGCTTCTTGGATGCTAAGAAATAGAGACTGCAGGGAACACACAACCAAGCTACAGTGTTCAACAGCACTGCTCACTTGTAATTCACTGACATTGTCATGTGGTTAACTGAAAGAAAACGCAATATACTTTTATACCATGCATATCTTCAGGTTACAAAGTGTTTTTCCACTTCCCCCCCCCCCGACTCCCCTAAGAAAGAATGAAATTCATTCAAAAGATCCATCTTGGCATTGTCCTAAGCTCTAAACTCAAACTACGGTTAAACCAGATTTAATGAAATGGTAACGTAGAGGCAGGAAAAAGCTATGCCGCGGCATCGTATTTGCAGAGAACCCGTGCATGCGCGTATGAAAAGTCCCCGAATGTGGCCCGAATCACTTGAGCGTGAAAAGCACAATGTGGTTAAATGGATTCAAAGTCAAGGTGGAAGACGCCGCCAACTACAGAGTCTTTTGTACCACGCAGCGGTGCAGCTTGCAGCCCTGTCAAAACGAAACCAGGGCCGTGTCTTGGCCGCCTAGATGTTACGCTTGGCGCTGCCAACAAGCTGCGAAACATTCTGGCAGAATAAGTGAGAAATCACCTTTTCTTTATTCGCTATTCCTAGACAACTTCGCTTAATTGGTTTTAGGGGTCATTTGTTTCGTTTTTTCAGGTAACTGAGGACACTGAACTCTACGGGCACTTGCCGGGGAATCAAAATTCGTTCGTTAGATCAGTAGCTTCGCAAAATCGGGTTTCGTTAGATCAAGATTCAACTTTATTGCAAGCAGCCCACCGAAACTTGCACTGCCATTGCTTCTTTTCCTCATCATCACAACACAACCACCAAATCTAGGACGCATCAACATCCCAACATCAGCCCATGCATCATCCCGCATCAGCCCAACATCAGCCCACAAGTGCGTGCATGACTTTCTTCCCATGGCTCCCCTTGTGCTTGAAGTGAATAAAAACGCTATTCAATGCATCACAACATAAGGTCCTTCCCACTCTGTCTGGCGTTAGTTAATGTCAACATCCGAAAATAAAAAAGAATACTCGAGCCCCCAGCTGAGGACTGCTGTACATAGCCCAGCAGTTTTACTATATCTTGCTTAAGGCAGCTCCTTCCTAAATGATGGAGGCATAGGCAATCTCAAAGGGGGGGTATATAAGTTTGGGACAGAGCGGGGAATGTTTTGCAGTAATGTATGAGTGCAGTGCCAAATGCCAAACCTGTTGATAGGCGAAGCTCATGTAAAAGGAGTGCTGATGGAGCAGTATAGGATGCAGCAATAAACAAGTAGGGCCCATATTCTAACTTCAATTCCCTCGACACAACTTGTCAATATCAAGACATGCCTGATTTTGTGACTATCTCTTGTTGTGCAACCTCCGACTGTGAAGACGAGGCTACACTCTCAGCAAATCTTGGAGGTGTGCTGGTACAATAGTCGGATACAACTTAAGTCTGCAGTGAAGCTCCGCCCACATTAAGGACCACCTCACAGAAGTCTTCCACGACAAAAAAGTAGTCCGTAGTTAAAAGATTTCTCGTTACTGAAACAAGAAACTGATCACCAGAAAAAAAAATTATAAGCTCTAGAATTCTGACACCGGGCTCACTTAGTAAAGTCAAACATTAAAAGGCCAATTTGGTTTACTATTGTGTTTGGTTAGCGGAACAATACAGGGCACCGTGGACCGTGGCCCAGTGTAAGCAACTACTGCTTTTTTTAGTTGTATCCTACTATAGACCACTCATAGTAATAAGGCAACTCAGACATCACAACGGTTGCATAGCAATTATGCTCTAAAGGAGCAGCCAGTTTTAGTTCCTTTTGCTACAGATCAAAAATGTGCTCTTGGAAATATTTTAATAAAGCGATATAATCTTATTAGGATATATAATTTCTTTTTAAGTGTGTAGTGCTTTAATTTTGAAAAGTGGTTTAAGCAACTAAGGTGAGATTCAGCTTTTCCATACCCACAGAGATATTAAAATTTACCGTGACACTTTTGGTTGGAAATTAGTGCCACAAGTGTCCCCTTGTATTGCTTCAATGAATTGGCAAATAATTTTGAACTAAGTTGACTATCGGTCTATGAATAGCAGCACCGAATTGTTTCAGTAATCTCATTTCTTATTTAAGAGACTGAAAACAATTTTAAGAACAATTTTTTTACCCTGGGAAGGTTAGCATCTAAGGGTACCTGATTATACAATGGTTTTAATAGAACAGTGCAGAAGATTTTTGCACAAACTTTTTTTTTTAATTGACGTCCTCGTTTTTATGCATCTCAATACTGGAAACCATGATAAGCAAGTGCAAGAGTGACTGAATGTTGGCAAGAGAACTGACATGGCCACTGCAGCCAGACAGTAGGCAGTTTCAGTACAGCTTGGTGCCCATGTGTGTTATTTTGCACTTACATCAATTGTCCCACTAATGTGCACCTCCTCGATGGTAATTTATGTGAACTGCACCTTTGACGGACTGACAAATGCAAAAACACTGTGGCGCCATCTAATAACTCAAAGCACTTCATCACTGCCAGTCATACTCTTGTTCATAATAATAAGATGGATTGAAAAAAATGGAAACCACAGCAAAATATAATCAATATTTTCGAAAACAAAAAATGATGTGCATTTAAAATAAAAATCACATTTTAAATAGACGTGGACAGATGCAGGATGCATCAATAATGCCAGAACTTCGCTCAAGCTTGTTTCATGAAATTTTCAGCGCCAAAATAAAATTATAAAACCTTCCTCATTTAATCGGTATTGAAATGCCCAAATCTGTCAATATGAGCAAGATATTTCAGTTTCCATCATAATATCTTGAAATGTCTAGATCAGTCGACAGTCCCTTCAACAAGTGAGTAAAAGTACTTCTTGATTGTCTGCTTAAGGTGCTCCACTGGCTTGTGTGACAGGGGATGTAGCGCTGTCTGTGTCTATGGATTCCCAATATTTTGCGCATCACCCGGAAAACCTGGAGATCAAAAGTGCTGCCTAGGTCTGTATGTATTTCTAGTGAGACACCATACCGGCAATCTATCTTGTCTAAAATGATCAAGGTGACAGTGTCTGCTGACAAGTCACAGTTGCAACGCCGTTTTTTTTTCCTGAAGTGTACAACCGAACACACCATGAAATTGACAGGACCGCTAGTACCGATGCTTGGAGGCGCACCACTCAATGTGATGGTAAAGCATTAAGTTCGGCGGCACGGATAACGTGGATACATCATGCACCTGCACGCGCTTACAACAGCTGAACTGCAGTAGTACAGAGCTTTGAGCTAGTTGGCAAGAAATCTTTGAAAACTAACAATGCAAAAGAAAGATGATGCTACAAAGCTCTCAAAAGGCGCAAATTGGCCCTTGGAGTCTTTAAACCGGAGAAACCAAGCGGGCAAAGAATGGTCGAAACTGAACAGAAAGCAAGTGCCACAAAGGTTGCGATGAAAGTAAGTAATGGTTTCGAGGACAGCAAACAACTCGTGCTAGCCGATGCAATAGTTTTGCTCAGCCTTACAGTGGACTTGACTACAGTAAGCAATGACTTCTGCACCTCCCGTTTCTGGGAAGGTATGACGCTGAGTGCCGTACCACTTGCATTGGAATTTCGGGCTTGAAGTAAAGAAGACAGGGGTGACAAAGGTACTCCTGCGAAACTCGGGGCCACTTTTAGACGCACAGAAGCCTGCTGCACCTTGTTTGTTTACATAGAGGGCCTTTTTTCTCTGTCAGAGAATGGAGTGGTCTCGCAAACTATGCAAAGTGTTTCAAGTGCTGGTGTTATATACAGAAACCCGAAAATGCCTTCCGGTCATGCCAAACCTCAGGACGTCGCCGGCTGACAAAAAACTATTTTTGCTGGATTGCTTTTTACACCCTTCTCAAGTTGACATGCGTGAGATAAGCTGCCCTCCGCTGGTATAAATTGCATTTTTTTGGTATTCAGCCTGAACGTGGCTCAACACAGGCATAGGAAGCATACATAGCAAAATAACTTTTCAAAACCAATTTAAATACATTACTAATTACTTTAATACCAATATCTCAAAAGCAATAAACTACATTACAATTACTGTCTCCCAAAACCTAATAACATAATGTTACAATGAAGAGTAATGAAAATTACTTCTTAGTTTCAACAAAAAAAAGTTGTGCATTGGTCATAGTTCCTACAAAACTTTCATATTTCGTTGTTTGCACCGCCACTGAGCTTCAAAGTGGGCACTGGAAATTTTGCTCCTTTTTGAATAAAGGTAGCCCTAGTCCTCTGAACAGCCACTTTACTGATGTAGATGAGGACAACTTAATCGCAAATTTTAATTGCTCGCATCACTCTCCAGTGAGAAGTCAATCGTTCAATGCGCAGTATGGTCCCACCCTCTTGATTTTGAAGAATTTTTAGTACGCGTAAACAGTGGGAGTGCATAGACTGCCTGTTAACGCTCATCGTCCTGGGAATGCACCAGGGTGCAGACAAGCTGTCATTTCTGCTGTTAAATTGTCTAGTTCTGGAGGTACGTTGGCGGAAAAAATAGCATGTCGTGGTGCCGCTATCGTCCATACTGCCCTTGAACTAAAAATATGGGCTCATATCCAGCCTCAAAAACTAATTTTCCCTAGAACTCACTACCAAGTTTGTTAGATGTCATTTGAGACTTGTCCGTGCGGCCACAGCGCAATATATATCCAGCAGTCTTAAAGAAACCACTCGCTTAAGCACTCGCAGTGCGTCTGTGGGAAGGTGCAGTACTGCATACCATGGCCGTGTAACTCTCCCGGTGGCCCTGCGGCACGGCACTCTGTTTGTGCGACCATATGCAGTGCTGGAGGATGCGTAGCAGTCCTATTAATGGACTCATCACCAAGGCGGTGCCGATGAGCACACGCACATCGCCTCTCATCCGTGTGCGCCACTTCACTGGAGTGCTGACTATTGCTGGCCGCATAGTTTTCTTGCTTTGTGGACACTTAACCCCGCAAACGCGAGGCCAGAGCACAGCCGATACAAGGAGGAGCATTCACTCATTACTCAGCAAAAGTAATTGCGCTATAATTATTTACTTTCACATGAAATTAGTGCTCCAAAATAATTCATTACACTACCAAATTTCGAGCCCAGAAAAGTGATGAATTGCATTAAAACATACCGAGAAAAGTAACTTAATTACAGTAATTTCATTACAGTAATTCAATTACTGCCATTTCTGATAGGAAGTCATGCCAGATTATAGGCTGCTTGGATGACTGCGGTGCCAAGGGCCAGAATGTCGTCGAGATATACCAGACAGGTGTCTAGAGAGAGCCCTTGCAATGGTGTTCAGAAGTGACAGCCACGCTGCGTAACTTGGAAATGCCACAAGCCCTCCCTCGCGGAAAAGGAGGTCTTCTCGTGGTCTTCCACAGCCATCCCTATTTGCCAATACTTAAAAGCATGTCTAACATTGAAAAGCGACACCCCTAACAATATATTCACCCTTGGCCTCTACTGACAGCAAAGCAGGGGCTACTATGACACTATGAGAAAGTCCAGTGATGGAGGTGTCCCAAACCAACACAAAATGGCAATGTGTATACTACAGGTCATTACTGCGTAAATAATGGCTGCTGGAAACATCGCACATTGCGAGCAAATCACCGCCAATGTAGACGCCCTGGCGGTAGGCGGTTTGTGATATCCTACATGCTACGTCAAGGAGCGTAAGGCGCACCTTGGCTTTCTGCTGGAGAACACTTGCACAATTGCTGATTAAACTACCGAAAACGACTTCAAATGCCAGCACCTTTCTGCCGCTATTGTGCCCATAAGTCGCCAACTCGTAATCCTAAACAAAACAAAAACAAAAAAGACGAGGGAGGGTACGGAAGCGACGGCGTTAAAGGCGGGAAGATGCAAGAATAACATGCAAAGGTAGGCACGCTTGCAGTAAATGCCGCCTTCTGACGGGAGTCAGCCGACGTCGCAGTGTTAGAAAAATTTGTTCACTTGCCTCGCAGAAGAACTCGTTCCCCCGTAGACCGCAAAACCAAGATATCCATGACACTTCCTCGGAAGAACTCATTGTCTCAGACAGCTTACCTGGACAGAATCACAAAAACAAATGCGCAGATGAAGCAGGGCAGCAAATGTGAATGTGCTACTGCCAGGTGCGAGCGCTCGAACAAAAGCCGCGAGCATCCGCTCGTGCATCATCACGATAATCTTCCTCTTCGGTGGGGTGTGCAATGGGTAAGTCTGAATCATGAGACGTGTTTAGTGCCATATCAGTAACAGGTAAGTTGAAATTTCAACGCGTGGAGTCTCTGAAAATCAATAAATACAGGAATGGTTCGCGCACATGATTGGACCGTGTATGCGAACGCTATATGAACCTTACAAAAAGTAGACCACTAACCGATTTCAAACAAGAACACGAGGCAAGAAAAACGCCTGGTCGTTAAAATCGCGGACAACGGCTACAAATGCCCGCGATTTTAAGGACTAGGTTGTGAACTCTTCACACAGAAGATCAAGCAGCCGCAGAAAGGAACGCTAGGCAGCACGGCAGGATTTGCAGCATGTCACCAATGACTAGGTCGTTTTCTACGTTCATAGGTCGCGGGGAGAGGCCTTGCCACTCCTGACGCAGTGGTGCAGCCATGCGCCACTGCCACGGGAGGCTGCTCATCGGTGGGGTCTGCGAGACTGGCGTTGCTCTTTCCGAGCAACCTCTGGCGAACAGTCATTGATTTAAATAGCGGCCATCTTGCCACGGTGTGTAGTTTCCTCACAGTCGAATGTGAAGGTTGTCACCTGCCACAGTGGCCAGATGACGTCCCCTAGGTCGCGTGGCCTAGATGGCAGTTGGGCCTCTGCTGTTTCGCTGACAACGCTGGCACTGGCTTTTAAAAAGAACGCGAGCCTTAACGCTCCAGCGTTAAAACTTGGGACGCTTAAGTCACCTTAAGAGTGGTATATTAGATATTATAGTTGTATTTGTCGCTGCTTCAACTGCAACTTCTTTGTGTGCTTACGTAGGTTTCTTTGACATTTTCGGGCCATCAACCGCAATATTCGCATGATTAGGGGATGCAGCCAGGGATACATACTGACTAAGTACAAACCAAAACTCTAGTGCAACATTCAGACTGCAAGCTGCAGAAGCAGGTATGCGCCATGCTGTCACAGTGCCGACATTTGGGTATGTCGCATTTTAACGACATATCCCATTGTCCAGAAAATTCAGCGTCTTCATCGTTGTAAGCGGAAAATAACCGGAAAAGAAGCCCATGTTGGCAACCTATGTCCCGTGACATTATGGTGTAGTCACAACCTGCCCACCGGATTGTGAACAAACTGACCACCGTGGCAGGTAGCAGTTAAATTAATGAGTGGTCGCGAGAAGTTGCCCAGGAAAAGCAACCTGAGACGCACAAGCCCCACCGATGGCTGCAAGTGCCATCGCAGGGCGATCGCTTAACCAATGCACTACTGCGCCGGGAGGGGTATGTTGACTCCCAGGTATCTATGAATGTAGACAACCACGAAATTAAACCCTCATAAACCACCGCATTAATCGGTCATAAACCAAACCATCCAAAAGCTACCGCGTCGTACCCTTAAAAGGGCTCTGAAAGGGGCGCAAATAAAGTTGCGGTATTCCTGGGATCTTAAAGAACGCCGCTTCACGAATATTGTCCAGCAAGATTATTGTTTTTAATGCGTTTTGTAGAAGCTGAGTTATCTGTAGTAGGCAGCGCCTGTGTCTGTCCGCTCCTTTAGTCCTGTCTTTTTGCGCTGTACCTTTTCCTGCGAAATGTACCGACTAGCCCAGACTAACATCCTTTCGAGTCAAAATTTGAACTTCAGCGTCTTCGCGCCTTTCCCTCTCTCTTCACTTTTTGCCATGCTTTTTGCGCGCTGGAAGGTCGGCGCTCCTCTCCGCCAGCCCCACCTCCGGGAGCGGAACTTCCTGACCCGGCGGAGCTGCGCGGCTTATTGGCCGCGGCCATGGCAGCTGCCTGATGCCCGGTAGAATCTAACCAATAGCCATTTGAGCATGAAAAGGTCGCCGGGAAGGGCTCGCCAAATTTCGCGCGTGATTGTGGGTCCCCTGCTGTGTGTAGAAATGTATTATTTAGCTCAGGTTTTCACGATATCACAATATTTTCATTAAGCGAGTTGATGTGCTCTCTTCGGACGGTGTTTCAGAGCCCCCTTAATATTTTTTTCTAATTTTTATTTACTCACAACATTGTGGGCAGGTTGTGATGACGTCTCAAGGTCACGTGTCCTCTATCCACCAATCGGCGAATTTCGCCTCGGACGTCGCCGGGACCTGGTGCGACGGCAACTGTCATGTTTCCGCAGTAAAAGGAAAAAAAGTGCGGGGCAAAATCTCTCCTCAAAGGCCTGCCACAGGAAAACGTCGCCTCAGCAATGCGCCCCCGGGAAACCTGAAAGGCACGGAGGGCGGAAAGTAAGCACAGTGTAGTGATACCGAAAACGAACGCACCCCAAGCAGCAGAGGGGATGAAGAAGAAATGCCGGGGTGCAGCCAGTTTTGTTGCAATACCATCCGCCAAGGGCAGGGAAGGGGATGGATGAGGCGGAAAAAAGTTTTTATAAAAAATATGAAACAGTAAATATGAAAAATCAGAACCTTAGAAAGGCAAGAACAGGACCCCATAGTCACAACATCAACAAAATTGGTGGGGACACTTCGGATCCGCCTTAAGAGTATGACGCGATATCGTTATTCTGTTTATGTCCATATCAGTGGCGTAGCCAGAAATTTTGGTCGAGGAGGGCTCCGGTTGCAGCGCGCCCTCCTGCTTATATAATCTGTAGAGGGATCAAATACACTAATCATAATTGCATTGCCATTGCCAATGATATTGCGTAATAAATGCTGCAAATTCTTGAACTCTAGGCAGTGTAGAGGCGAGTAAAATAAGTATTCTTCATAAAAGAATATATTCGTATGTCCCAAAACTGTGGCAGAAATACTAACTGATATCATTGCTTCCATCTTTTTTGTCTTGTATTTAGTAAGTAAAGAAAATGCCTCATGAATTTTAGAACTATATCAGTTGGAAACCAGCAATGTAGCGCATGTCAGTGATGTGAATAATCATGTTGAGGACAAATATTTGAACAAATCTTTGTCATTCAAAAACCTTGTTTACAATTTTGTACATATGCAATGGCCAGGAAAAATCTTAGTGACACTGTCCTTGGTTCCAGTGTATTGCGCAGGCGCAGCTGCCACCGGCCGAGTATTTTAAGTAATTGCACCGAAATTATAGTCGCAACAGAGATCACATATAAAAAGCAGGAATTCTGGTAAATATACACTAGAAACGCGGAGATAGGATGGAATACTACAAATGCAAAGATACAGCTTGAGAAAGGGCAAAAAAGCGTCGCTGGAAACAAAGTTCGCTCCATGTATACACAAAACATGGCAAGAATATATTTAAATAAACGTATATTCTCTAATAAATCTACATACCTAAGTTAAAGTTGCCATATATAATATGTCAAACAAACCAAATAAACATGTTGCGCAATCACAGATAGTAACCTTTATGCATAAAATGATAGAGTATCCTGCAAAAAAACTATGATCGCAGAATTCGTGATATGTATTTGAGCCATGCTATGGAGGCGACAGCACCATATGGATAGAATAATAAAGGAAGAATGCAGAAATCAATACGAAAATGTGTGTTTTCCCTGCCTGCAAAATGGCAGCAATCATTCTGCACAGAAAATTAAAGAAAGGTATTGGTCTGGTTCAAAAAAGAGGTAAAAGCAGGTAGATGAAAAAAAGGAAAGAAAAGGACACACGAAAGCCACTGATGATGCGACAAGTTAAACTACAAAATATCCGAGAGTTTTTGTTGGGAAACGCCTTGTGGGCCAGGTTTACGTGTACTAGCCAGGCTCTCAATGAGCAATGTCGGTCATATTGGTTAATGATGTCGTCGTAATTTTCGTATTCGCTTGATAACTTTGATCATGATGCTGTTACAATAAACGCCGAAAATTTGCGGTTTTAAAGGCTAATGAATGGTCATACGTTTTCCTAACTGCGCGTCTATAAACCTGAAGGAACAGAGCTTTTTACTTGCATTGGTTTTGCTGCTTCGCTATGTAAAGGACAGAGTTGATGAGAAATTTATTTCCATAAAGTTTAATAATACTAATAATTGGTTTTGGGGGAATGGAAATGGCGCAGTATCTGTTTCATATATCGTTGGACACCTGAACCGCGCCGTAAGGGAAGGGATAAAGGAGGGAGTGAAAGAAGATAGGAAGAAGAGGTGCCGTAGTGGAGGGCTCCGGAATAATTTCGACCACCTGGGGATCTTTAACGTGCACTGACATCGCGCAGCACACGGGCGCCTTAGCGTTTTTCCTCCATAAAGTTTCGGAATTGAAATCCATGCGCTCCGTAGATACCGCGCGCGGCCGTCGCGAGATGTCGCGACGAGCCTGCTTGTCATCGAAACGCCCTTGAAAACTCGGATGGGGCTCCTTGCATTATGTGACTCCAGGTGCATGGAGTTAATGGCCACGAAATTCAGCCCGAGTTCGCAATGTTCGCGCCTAAATGCCTTTTCGAGCATGAAAAAGACGCTCTAGACAAAATCCAGCATGAATTCCAGCGCCGGTAGTTGTTTTGATCGGCGGTGCACTACAGTATGAAAAAATTGCGAGAGGGGGGGGGGGGGGGGAATGAAGACCCAAAAGCCACCCCTCTGGCTAGCTACGCCCCTGGCCCATATGTGCGGAATTGAGCATTCTATACTTTTAATTCATAGTTCGCTATGAGTCCTTCCTCACACCACTCCTGTCGCAGCTGTGCAGCGGTTAAGCGATGCGCCACTGCCCTGAGATATGGCATGGTACTGCCACCGGTGGGTCTTGTGCGACCAATGTTGCTGTTCCCGGGCAGCTCTCGCGACCAGTTATTAATTGCACCGCTACCTGCGACGGTGGCCAGTTTGATCACAATCCAGTGGGCATGGTTGTGATGGCGTCACAAGGTCACGTAACCTAGGCCCCCCACCTAGGTTGCTTCTCCGCAGATTTGTCACTCAACGTCGTCGTCGCCGACGACGACCCAGGATATTTGCAGAACCGGAGCCTTAACGCTGTCGCCTTAATAAAGAAGGAAAAAACAGCGCACGGAAGACGGGAACAGAAGGGAAAACGCAGCTCGATGACCATAACCGTTAGCAGAAAGCTACGCCTTTTCTCTTTAAATGGGCTCTGAAAATGGTTCTCAGTTATGTTGTGGTATGCCTAGGGTGTTAAATGACGCCGCTTCACAAATATCATCCAGCAAGAATTTTTTCAAGGCGCTTTGAGGAAACTGAGTTACCTGTAGTTAAAATTTAGTTTTCTGCGTTTTCACACCTTTCTGTTACCTCTCGTCACTTTTGCATATTGAAATGTAAGCGCTCCTCCCCCGGAAACACCCACTCGGCTCTCCGCCGGCTGTCGACGCGCGCGGGAGTTCCCCGGGGTGCGGAGCTTCCGGCCGCAGCCTTGGTAGCTGCGTGACGCCAGAAATAGCTGGCACGGCGAACCAATGACAGCTCTCAGCTGCTGACGCAATGAGCACTGCATGACGTTTTGCGCGAGGATTCGGGCGAAAGCCCAGCACCGCTGGTCGCCCCGAGTCGTAGAAGCGCGAACTTTTAAAACTACAACCTTTCTACGGAAAGTTCCGAGGCTGAGTCCTCAGGGCGACGGCGTCGCAGTACTTCACGCATGTGTTGGAGCACGCGGATATAAAACTACTGATTCACTGTCTGCCCTTGTGGGACGAACTCGTGGTGTATGACACCTCTGGAATCGAAAAAAACTATCAGCATCGTCTTTGTTTTGGTCTTCTGTCGCCTCACCTTTCACGACGCTGGAGAGCTTGTGGACCGCCATTTGGTGCTCTGCCTCTTTGAGGATCGTATTGAAAACACCATGTTTCGTGTTCAGCAATGATGCTGTCTACGAATGCAGCATCCTTCTCTGCCTCAGAGAGCAAATCAGCGCTCACTGATGCCCGCGTGTCCTTCTGGTCCTGTGTGAGGGAGCGCGGCACAAGTCTGGCATTCAGCTTTCCTTTCCCGAAGTTGTCACGCAAAATTTGGTGGCATGTTTTCTTACTAATGTCGAGAGCATCTGTTAGCATGCGGACTGTAGTGGTGTGGTCTTGCTGTACGACTTCCCTGATCCGAGCCTCGTTGTTTTTGTTCGGTGAGGTTGTAGGGCGCCCCTATCTTGCGTCGTCTTCCACCGACGTTCTCCCCGAAACGAACCTATTGTGCCACTCGAAAACTAACGCCCGCGATAATGTCTCGTTGCTCTAAGCGTCACAAAGAAGCTCATACGTCTGTGCGGCTGTCTTGCGAAGCTTCACACAGAATTTTATGTTTACACTCTGTTCGAGGTGGACGTCCAGCTCTCCACATTCACTCACAGTAGGATGCGCAGAAGACTAGTGACAAATTATTTTTTCTACATGCGGTGTCATCTAGAGGCTGTCGCAGCAATTAACATAAATAGCTCAGGTTAGCCCGAAAAGATGGCGCTACACATACGCAGACCATTAGGGTGCCTCGATGCCAGCCACGGGTGGAGACAACTTAAGCGACGCCGCGATATTGAATCACAACTGGCCTCTCCCACGTACCCTGAAATGTTCGACTAGTAGCCCAGTGTAGCTCTCGCTGCAAAAGGCCGTTCAAGTTAAAGCACTTTGAAGCGCGCCGAGAGCATGAACAGCGCCGTTACAAATGCTAGCGCCGCTGATCCCGTGTGATTCAATGTGATTCAATAAGGTGGTTGTCTCCACCCCTTCGGCGCTGGAATGGAGGCACCCTAGCAGAACATAGTGTTCCTCTAAATGCTCCCGCAAATGCTCCCTGCGGGAGCATTTACAGGAGGAGGAGGAGGAAAAATCTTTTCTTGCTCTATTAAGCAGAGGTGTTAGCGGCTTCCGGATGTCTTCATCCCTTGGGCTGAAGTCCCGCCGCCGCTAGAGGCGCAACAGCCCTACCGCTGGCTCCACGCCTGCATCTGCGGCGGCGGGTGGTTTTTGCCTGCTTTCGCGCTGTAGCCCGCTGGTTCATGTGAGCGCAGCACCGAAATCAACGAAAGCAAAATGCAGAAGTTTAAGCTGCGTATCTTCAACACAGTGCACTTGTGCACAAATTCTTCGTCACAAACTTTGCTCGATGAAAACATTTAAAATGAGGGATCATACTCACATTTCTCAGACCTATGTCGAGCATTTGTGGCTTTAAATCCAGAAGGAAATACTCTCATCACTTCCTCGCGTATGTCTCATGGTCCGTCATTAAATGACAAGTTAATGCTAAGGGGAAAAGAACGAAATTGTTCCGCTCGTCCCATGAAAATGTACTGTATCGAGGAAAATATTCTCTACGACGCGTGAGCCGTAAATCCGAGAGCGCCCTAGCTGGTGCCTTGAGCCGATACTTGCAAAGTTGAAAGTCAGACTCATGTACACCAACGTTGAACTGTCAAATAAACTGATTGCTGGGAGATGTATATAGTACATAATTACTCCGATATCGCTTTTCGCCCGTCCGGAATGCACTCATTTTCACCCTCATATTCATCACAACTTTCTCGGACGACATGCCTGTATCGATAGCTCGAACGATTGATAATTACTAATATGCGAGCAAGTGTCAAGAAGTATTGTAATGCATTGTTCCGTGCTCGAAGCCAATGGCACGCGGCCTTTCCGCTTTTGTTGTAAAACGAGAGGCCACCAGATTTCTCTGGAATGACAGTAGCCGCGCACATGTCTCTCTTCATCTTCAAAATTTTGATAAGCGCATTAGGCGTCTAATGTTTCAAGTTCCTTGTCACCTTTCAATTTTGTTTTATCGCTGCGTCGCCTGTTTGAGGACACGAGTTCGCCCAATAAACAATTTTCGACTTGGACGCAAGCTTCCTCGTCATCGTTCACAGATATTGACGCGTAATGAGTATCGCAATTTCAGAGAGAATGTATGTCCAGTGGTTGACTTCGGCTACCATAAAGAGCACCATTTTTTTGTTTCCGGGGTGTCCTGAAGCTGCCTAAAAAATGTTTTAAATATCTTTGCGAAAGATCTCAGATTATGCAGTAGAATGTGCCCATTAATCTCTTTAATTCGGAGACTTTTATTAAGATGTAAGCATCGCAAATGTACCTTTTTATTTCCTTACATTGTAAGCAAAGCCTGCTGGTATAACGCGCATTGCTGTGAGTTTTAGTGGAGCTCCTTTAGGTTGCTGAAAACTTCTTTTTGGGGCGCAACTTTGTTTCCTGAATGATGTGAGGAAAGTTTGTGCCCTCGGGAGTTTTGTCGAAAGCGATGACGAGGTTACAGAGATGCAGGGGAATAATGCGAAGTTTTTATATTCATCGCCTCTCAGATAAGTCTGTTCGCTCGTAAAGGCCTATTATATTGACAGAACGCAGTTCCGTACTAATTTTGCTTTGCTGGCAAATGATGTTTGCACTTACTGTCAACAACTGACTTAATGTTTGCGTCAGACTTCAAAATGTTGTTCCAAGACGAGATCTTGGACGTCGCGTGCGTGCAATGTGCTCTTACCCTGCGGCCAGGTTTGGGTTAATTCTATACCCGTGTCTTTCGCGAATGGCATGATTCGTTTTCCTGGAGAGCACCATGAATCTTGCTAACGCCGTCGTTGTGCAAAATTAAAGCAGCTGCGCTTGAAATTTCAGGACCTATATGTACGCTGCAGAATCTTTTACTCTCTGAAACCTTCCATCCAAGTATTACATGTCGCATATCATTCTACAGACTCATAAAGAACCTGCCTGAAGACGAACTATGTAAGCTGATAGCCATGCTTTTTAGCCAAATATAAGGGCAGAATGTGTTGACGTCTGTGCTCGAAGCATACGTTCGATCATACACAGTCGCACTGAAGGAAAGAGCGCGCAAACGTTAATCTGTTGTTTTGGGATTTCTCCCATGGCGAAGGGGCTGACTACGCGGTCTTTGCGTAAAGCGTAAGAGGTAAAATATGAAGGCTTGACGGTTACCACTGGCGCGGGCCGAACTGGGAGCGCGCGCGCGCGTTCTCCTTCCGCGTCAACGGCGGTTGCAGCGGCGGAGCGGTGGCGCAGTTGCGACCCCACCGAGGTGCGGCGGGAGGCGGAAACAGACGAAGGCCGTAATGGGGTCTGCATGTTTGCAAACAAAGGTGGTGGCGCTGCAGTCGCTAGCGGGCTCGCGGTAGGCAAGAGGCCAGGGAGTGGCGTCGCGGAGAGGTGTTGAGCGCGGGTTTTCAAGCCTTGTAGGCGCGTTTCCAGTTCCTGCGAATCACAACAGCGGTTGATGCTTTCAATTTAGTAACTTCTCCAAGTACACGGACTCTCGCTGGCTACATACGGCGTGTTCAGAGAAATAGTTCTCCACTGTGCATTGTATAGGTATATGGTTAGTGGAAAACAGAGAGCGTTTCTGTCGTTGATTTACACGCGCGGCATTGAATAAAATATAAAAAATGACACTGTGCACTGGCTGTAATAGTTTTACTTCGAGACAGTAGAGAGGGGAAGCGCTGGCGTTGTTTCAGCGGTACAGACATGCTCTCACCGTTACCGTTAGTTGGCACACGTGTCGCGAAGTACGAAGAGTGGGGACAGCGTCAGGTGCCCGATCTCCTGTTTCACGAGTAAGCGCTGTTTCTGGCCGCAAGATCACGAAAAAGCCAGGCCGAATTCTCCCCTTGCTAAACTGGTCAATTTGGTGACTTTTTTAAATTCTGGAATTATTTTCTTCCCAGGCACTCGGGTCTTCTAATTCGGGACCAAAATTGTAGCAAAATGTTCAGTTCAAATTTTAAAAAAATACGCTTTTTAGATGTGTGGGCGTCCAAACCTGCGAGGTGGCTGCGCTTCTGATGGTCCTGGAGTGCATGAAGCGAATTCCGCAGAATTTCGACGATGGCCCACCACCATCTTAATATTACGAGGAATAGAGATCACAGGTTTCGTTGATTTCAGTGCCGCATTTCTTTGACCACAGCGAAAGCGAAGAAGCCATGAATAGTGAATAAACTTGAAGGTTCGTTTTCTGACTTTTCATATTATCTGCGAATGGTATCACTCATCCCTTTGTAATTTCTTAACGAATGAAAATAGAATGATACTATCTGTTGCGAGCGATTGCTGAGAGGTTGATGAGTGTAACAAATGTCTCGTTTTTTTTTCCTACGCGTGCAATAGTATGTTAGTTATTATTGTAAGAAAGATTTTCATGTGACTATGCACGCATAAGTACAGAACATGTAAAAAAAAAGAACTAGTAGCGCCAACATACAGAACGGCTTAGTGAACATGCTGGCATAACAAATGGCCCACTTCCTATTTAATTATTCAAGACCCGGGTGTAACCTGACGAGGCTGTCAACTATAATTACGCAAGAACTGTACCAGGCATAGCTGAAAATAAAACGCATTACTGAAATTAACATAGCAGTTTCATATTTGCACCAAATTTGTTTAAATATCTCATGCATAAATAATGAAAACACTTTTGTTTGCCGCGTCCCCTCTGAATCACTCTACGTGTATCTGTTAGCAGCCCGCCTGCGGCCGCTTCCTTCCAAACAAGCTTCGCGATCATGTACTACCTCACGAAACAGATTATGACACATGCATGATGCAATGAAAAAGCATGTGGGCTTTAGCACACTTAAAGTACCCTATTCTAAGCATGCCAACGTGACCGCGCAAGATTGACATAACTTACCAGACTTCTTTCTACTCGAATCAAATAATTATGCCTGCCATATTAGAAATTGTTTGAAGTGAATATTAAATACCATAAAACGTGCCTGTTACACGTTCGTATAACTTTTACACCCGTTGAAACATGATGTGCTATCAACAAAATAACGCATTCCTTGGTGGCGAGTGAAGCTGCCGGCGCCCTTTGCACACCGGCTCAAGGAGATAAATACGTGCGCAGCTACATATGTGCTTTTTTTTTCCTTGTGAAATTTTAAGCGTAGTGCGGTGAAGTTCAGGCGAATGAGCAGAGCGACTTCCCTGCAACGAAGCACTCTGACTGACAGCTCCGATCGACACCCAGACTTCGCGCTTTACTACCACGGGCCATTTCCTGATGTGGTATTTATCTGAGATAAAGCAATCAAGAATAATGTAATTTTATTTTTTATGCTACTACAGGGATCGAACGATGACGCAACTGGTCAGTAGGTGGTACCCAAACTACGGCGGATATTGCGTCGCGGCGAAGCTCCGTGGCGTGATTTTGGACTTCCGGGTCATTCATGCGGTTTCGTTTGTATAGGCATTGCTTGTAGTCGTGCGGTTTGGACCTTTCTTTCCTTAATACCAACGCTCACATCGCTAAAAAAATGGTGTTGCGCGCTGCCTCAAACTGCAGCAACTTCACTGCAACGGAATGCAACGTGTTCCGAGTGCCACCAAGTTGTGAACGGCGAAAACAGTACGCCGTTGCGATCCGCTGGCAGACTGAATGCTACGAGCTCCACGGACAACCGTTGGCTTTGCTTAGAGCATTTTGTTGGTGTCAAACGTTTGAGAGCGTTGTGGGAGTTTGACAATTCGGTCAAGTGGGCTGTTTTCTGTCTTTGAGGAGCACCAATATATCTCTCGGGCAACTTCGGCCACAGCCGGTCTCGCATGACGGCGACAGAACAGCGCGGTCGTAGCTGTGCAGGTATGTGCTATTCGGCCCGCGTCACTACAGCTCGACAAGATGTTAAAGGACAGAATGGTTTATCCCTCAGAAGTTTGTGCTGCATGCGAGTTGCTGGAATTCAAAGCTAACACACTTCAGGCCTATGCGATCACAACTGTCAGCTGCCGAAACGGCGATACCGGCCGCGGCGGGGTCCCGTTGCCTGACATTGCTGGTCGCAGTATATGTTTACGAGCACTTTTAGGATTTATAAATTGTTATATAAGAATATATTTCTAACTTCATGCCCAAAGCGAAACACATGTTCTCACCAGCAGACCAGTAAACATGTGCACGCAGCAGGTATGGAAAAATTATAAGCGAGCTCTTACATTAAAGTTCCTCGTTTGCTTAGACCAGCATATTACAGTTATGTGTCTTCGTTTCTGTGTGCGAAGAGGGAGGGTGTCCGACAAGGTGATCGCATTGCAAAGTGATAAGTATTATTCACCACTGTGGCTGTAAGTTATGAGAAGATTCACTTCAGGATAACCGAACTTAAAAAAATATACCAGGTAGCCAACAGTCTAGCTGTTTATCACCTTTCATTGTACAGCACGTAGGAGAATTGACATCTGAGACAAATTTTATAATACTGAACTGTCGCTGCGCAGCAAAGCATCATTTGAAAACTGTCTAGGTGCTGAACATGCATGCGAAGTAGATAAATGGCTGCGTGTCTAGCTTACGTGTGATGCATTGCATACTTACATGTCGGAATATTGTATTGACTGGTTGACTTATTGATTGAGAGCGACGTTGGTGATTTCACGAAGTGCAGAGTGCTGCAAGGATAGCAGAGGCTGGTCTGGTGGTTGGACGGGTCAATTATCCGTAAGCATAAAGAGTAATAAACATGATAAAATTGCTAGCTTTATAAGTTCAAGGAACACATTGTGTTCACAGACATTCCACATTTTTTTTGGTATCACCAGTGTCATATATATAGGGACGGTTTTCCAAAGTCAGTTAACATACAAGCTGTGCCGCGGGGTTCACGCCAAAGCTAGAACTGCGTTGAGAATGCCTTTCGTTCAACATTGCAGAAGACTTGTTCAAAGCAACTTGTAGAAAATGCTGAAATGAACTGTGATCAAGCTTCTGTGCGTGCTGAAAATGCCAAAGCATGATTTTTTACGCTCTACGTGATATTTATTATAATTTACTATTTTCGCTCACATCTCCTCCATTAAACTCATTTAATACATGCTGTGCAGTATAAAATTTGCCTGCAAAAGTTTTTGCAAGTCAAAAGTTATATCAGACGTAATTACCCACATGACAAGAAGAGCTTTCAGCTAACAGGAACAGCCGATTAACTTTGTAATTTTGCAGTTCAAGCGCTACCTATGTGAAGAGTTAGCCCTGTTTTTGGCTGCGGTCTGCTTTGTCTTTGTGCTTGACTTCGTTTATGTTGTGTGCCTGTAGCGAAACTGTGCAGCAGGCTTTGCTGCTAAGGCTTTGGCTTGAGGTTTCAATTCATAAAAACAAAAGGCAAGCTAATCTACTGCCCAGCTGATTGTGTTATTGCTTGCCTACCTTACCTTGAACACTTTGCATACGATGCATCCGTTTTATATTTCCACATTTCTATAGATATGCATCAACAGCTGAGGTGCCCGCCATTGGGGATATCTGTCCGTACATTGGCTGGTGGTTCTTCTTCGACTAGCCTCTGAGCACTAAGTTCACGACAGCAAAATGGCTACAGGCTCTCCTCTGCCTTGATGGGAAGCCGCACTGATTTACTTTCTGAAGGTTGTGAAAATTAAAGAGATGCCATAAAACAAAGCATTTATTTTAGCACTTCTTTTTCACCTACATAGTGCAGAAACCAGCATTGGGGAAATCAAGCACAGGAATTCCTAACATTCTGAGCTGCAAGTTATATGTAAATGGCATGTAATGTCCCACACCACCATGCAGGACGTGAAAACCATTGCCATGTATAACTATGCGTGGTTAATTTTGTGTCTGAGTGAGGTTCTTATGCACGTACCAAAGCCTCAGTAAACGGGTGCACCTCTCTCAGCGCTAGATAGCTGCTATGTCACTTGCCTATCCATACCCTTAACGCACATTAGTAGAGGTTTTCAGCCACAAAGTCTCGGTGTATTCACGGTGGAATTCGTACTGGCAGAAAGAATGCAGTAGGGCTGAAAATGCAATACATTTGTCACGCAGTAGCATTTTTGCATTACAGACGAACTGAAATTCAGTTGCTTGAGACAGTTGTCATGCATGCAGCTTGTGCTGTAATTATTCCTTAAGCCATAGGAAATATTCGAGAAAAGCAGTTGAGCTGACAAGAACATTAATCGACAGCAAACAGATTCTGCACATTTGCTAAGGTTGTGAAGCAATGTTAAGTACAGACTTTTGGGAGGAGCTCAACACGCCGATTGTGCCAGTTTTAGCACAGCAACTAAACCCCGGTCTACATTGCTTGCAGGCAACGACAGCCCCGTTGCTACCGCGTGGCAAGAAGCCATTACAGCTCCGATGCAGTGCACGTGAGAGCTTTGTAAAGGCTAGAAAGTCTAAATGATATTGTAAATTGCATGGTGTTACATCTATAAGCGATACATTGGCAATGAGGGACGCCGTAGTGAAAGGCTCCGGATTAGTTTGGACGGCTTCTATAGCACAGCACGGGGGCGCCTTTCGCGCTTCGCCTCCTTCGAAACGCGGCCGCCGCGTCCCGGACATAACGGGTCCTCCGATTCGGTCGCCGAGTGCCCTAACCGGCAGGCCGCCGCGGCTGGTGTAGAAAAAGCACCACAAGTACTCCGAGGATTTGCAAGATGCCAGCTCTTCGCCGTCGCAGCCACTCTGCTACAATGTGCGCCGCGTTTTTATGGAGGCGAAAAGCTAAAGCGCCAGTGTGCTTTGCTATATCAGTGCACGTTAAAGATCCCCAGGTGGTCGAAATTATTCTGGAGCCCTCCACTACGGCACCTCTTTCTTCCTTTCTTATTTCACTCCCTCCTTTATCCCTTCCCTTACGGCGCGGTTCAGGTGTCCGACGATATATGAGACGGATACTGCGCCATTTCGTTTCCCCCCAAAACAATTATTATTAGTAATAACCGCCGACCGGAGCCGGAGCCGTCCACTACAGCACCTCTTTTGTTATTTCACTACAACCTTCCTACTTTCACTTACGGTGCGGTTCAGGTATCCGCCGATATGTTAGACAGATAATGCGCCATTATCGTTCCCGAAAAAAACAATATTCACCGCCGTCCAGAGCCCTCCACTACGTGACCTCTTTCTTCCTTTCTTCTTTCACTTCCTCCTTTATCCCTTCCCTTATGGCGCGGTTTAGTTGTCACCGATATACGAGGAACACTGCGCCATTTCCTTTCACTAAAACCAATTTTCAACCGCCGCGGTTTCAGCAGTTTCAGCAGCTACAGGTACTCCTTAATTATGACTTCATAATGTCTCATTTGCCTGATGCATATTTTCAGTATTAAAGATGACATCCATATATTATACAAATTGCTTTCAGTCGAGCTATGTTTCATTGTATGCAAGAAGTCTGGGGCAGTATCTGTGCTGTTTTCATGGCATGATTAGTTTGTTCGCATCTAGCATTGCTTTCTGGCCCATTCTCATTTAAGAGTAATGCCATGGAGGCATTCTGACAGTTTTAATGATGTGAAATTCGTGGCACGCAAAGGCAGCTTTGCACAGTAGCCATTTTGCTCATTTTTTTGTTCATTCATTCAAAGTGCCCCTAAAGGCCCTCATTGCAATGGATATCACGTGTGTGTGGGGGGGGAGGGGGTAGCTGAAGCAAAAAAAACGACTAAAATATTATATACAGCAAAAGCAAGGAAAATTAAGTGGAAGAAAAAAGATCATTAAGGTACAAAGAAAGCGCATGCATGTGATGCAGTAAAAATCTGGCTAACAAAGGAATAGGAACGTCAATAATAGCAAAGTTGAAACAATTCCAAGCTGCAAAACAAAGTGGTGTACTGATAAAAGAGGAAGGTTAAACACACAGTACGGCATAAAAGAATGTGGCATAAAAAAGCACATAAGACAAACAAGAGAACCGTTTACTAAGGAAAACATAAGCCACGAAAATTGTTCTCACAATATAAAGAATACAGTTCAAATGGCAATGTCTGAATCTGTTTGACCTTAAAATTTAGTTACGCTTGTGTTTGCTGCGATGTGTAACATCAAGTTGTACTAGTGTGACTTTGGCCAGCATGATCGAATGATCTTGCAAAACGAGTGAGATGGTGCACATAACTTTGCAGAAGTGGTCATTATGCAGAAAGATGAATTGGGTAATTCTGCAGTATGAACCCCAAGAACTTTGCGCACAACTGTGATACTAGGGCAAAAAGTTGATTCCGGCTTAGACGCCACCGTGCATAATGTGCAGTGCTGTATAGTGAGTCGAAGATCAAATGACAAACCGGACGCGTGATGCTATGGCAACATGTGCACCATCTGGCCCCGCTTCTTTTTTATTTTTCTTCGTCACGTACACATATTATTTTCCCCCTTTAAAAAAATGGGCACTGCTAAGAATGAAAGTCCTACTTTACAACATAATCCTTCAATAATGCAGGCGGTCGTGATACTCAAGTAGACCCTGGTCTGGCTGCTGGGCTTCACCTTCTTCTGCGTGTTCTGATGCCACATCTTCATCTTCCAAACTCTCAGACTGTTGCACTGTCTTCATCTAGCCCTTGGAAGGTGAAAAGGCTTATATAGCTTCCCAGGAATACCCACTGGGAGAGTTGACATGCATTCCTCTTAGCAACGCGTTTATCGGGCCAATGTCTCCGGCACCTGACACAACTTGGGTGCGTTCCATGTATGGCGATCTTCAAGAGGCAATGAATAGGCCCCTTCTGTCCCACAACCTTCTATGGCTTGCTGTAGACCAGATCACCCTTCTTAGCAATGAGAGGCTTTTTCACCCACACCGTCATCACGGCAAAAGGTTGGAGTCTCTGCACCCCACTTTCCGTCAGTGTACTTCTCGCTCAAATGTTTTTTTGCTCTCATTCATTCCCGGAGCTTTGTCAGTTGTGGTCCTGGATTGGAGAACCCTGTAATCGGGCAACCAACAATGTCCATTATAGTCCTTGCAGTGCAACCGTGCAGCAATACCGCTGGTGCAGTTCCATTTGTCGCATGAGGTGCACTGCACTAAACAGCCAGGTACTCCAAGACGGCAGTCTCAATAGAGCGCTGTTCCTTTGCTGCAAGTTGGACAAAGCCCTTGAGTACTCTGTTGGAGAGCTCTACCTGCCTGTTACTCTGGGAGGGGTAAACAGATGAGCAAGTGTGCTTGATTCCCCGTTGCTGAAGGAAGTCTTCAAAAATTTCAGATGTAAGCTATGGCCTATGATCAGTCAGTACCTCATCACAGTATCCTTCGTGACTGAAAATCGCAGTTAGAAACTTAACACTCTCGGACGTTACGTTTGTAACAAAACAGACCTCTGGCCACTTGGAGTAGAAGTCAGCCACGGTCAGTGCAAACTTGCAACTTTCGATCCTTAGCTCTTGCAAATATACCAATACTGTGGCAATATCTACTGGGCATGTTCTGGTAGTGAAACTGGCTGTAGTCATGCCACCAATGGTTTAACAAATTTATCTGCAGCTTGGAAAATGTGCACATTTGCAAATGCGAAAATGTTCACTCTCGCTATGGTGAGAGTGAACGAGATCCTCCACCTGTTTATCACGTCCTGGCCACCAGTACTGGTTGCATAGTCTCTGTTTTCTTAGAACAATATGGCAAGGTGACTCATTTTTAGCTGTCAGCTAAGCTGGCGTCAATGATTACGGCTTCAATGTTCTTACTCATCTTATAAGAACAGATTTTCCATTACTGCCAACTTTTCCCATACATTGAAGAACGACAACAGCTTAGAGCTGAGGGTACTTTTGGCAGGCCACTTGGTTGTTATGTACAAAATTACATGTTGCAGCACTGGGTCTGCTTTTACAGCTTCCTGCAGTTGTTCTTTAGTGATACATGATGAAACCACGGAGACAATCTCTTCTCCTTGTTCGTGTAATGCACGCAGTGGTAAGCGTGACAGCGCATCTGCCACCTTACATTGTCGCATTCGTGATGGTAATGCACATCGAAATCATAGTACAGCAGGCATGCAGACAATCTTGCATTACGTGTCGTTCAACAACTTGTTCCATGCGATGAGAGTAGGGTAAAGTGTGCTTGATGACCTGATTCAATTCGAACTTCCTCTCCCATAAAAAGTAATGCCAATATTCATATGCCCATACACACGACAGTGCTCCCTTCTGTACACTAGAGTGTTTACACTCAGCCTGGGAGAGTTGAGATGCGAATGCAGCAGTACGCAGGTCTCCATTGCATTTTTGCTACAAAACAGCTCGAATGAGTTCTGCACCAATTGCGCGAATTAATTGTCAACTCTTGCAGGAGAAAATATACAGTTTAGATTTCAACAACGCATATCATACAAATGTTCACACTGAATTTAAAAATTTTGTTGAGGCTCTTGAGTCTGCCTTATCGAAATGCACATTATGCACTACCCGTAGGTACGAACAATCTTTGTGCCTGTGGATGAATCAGAACATACTTGAGGCTATACAAGACAAGGATAAATGGTACCATCAGTGGAAGCGTCAAAAAGAAAACATTTATTATTCAAACAAGTTAAGATCCTCCAGAAACTATGAAGTGGCATTAATACAGATTAGAAAGAAAGAATACAACTGTATGTTTATACAGAAAGCACAAGGAAACTCCTGCAAAATGTTGGACGTGGAAAATAGCGTGATCGGTAGACAATTGAAACAGCACGTAGTTCCTGAAGATACTGATGAAAATACAGTTGACAGGTTTGATAATTACTTCACAAACATTGGCCCTAAGCTTGCCGCGCATATCCTAATCTACCGTGCTCTGTTAATGACCCACATGTTCATGACACCCTCTTACCGCAAGCCATTGCCGATTGTGACATCACAGCAATCGTGAAAACTCTTGCCGCAAAAAGGCAACCGGACATGACGGGACTACTGTGAGAGCATTAAAAGAGAACATCCACCATTTTGCACCACTCCTGGCAACAATAATGAATCACGCAATTTACGAAGGTATTTATCCAAATATTTTGAAGATCGCTGGAGCTATACCAGTTTACAAACAGTACAGATCCAGGCAGTTACAGTCCAATCTCTGTTTTGAGTATCATTAACACTGTGTGCGGAAGACTTGTCGCAAAGCAACTAAATGACTACTTGGAGAGAACTAGAATCATATCTCACTACCAATGCCAATAAGGTTTCAGTAATAAGAGGCCTACATCTAAAGAATCAATGGCATTGTCTCAAGGGTATGTTCATCTTTGCATAATAATGAAATATATGTAGCCTTGTGACTAGACTTAAAGAAAGCATTTGGTACTGTTAATCATAACATTTTAGTTCAAAAGCTAGAGCACTATGGTTTTAGTGATTCCACTCTTGATTTTTTACAAGTTACTTTACTAGCATAAAACAATTTGTCCACATAAAACACTTAAAATAATCTCGACAGCCTGTCTGTGCTGGAGTGCCCCCAGGGGTCAGTCCTAGGCCCTGTGCTGTTTTCTATTTATGTTAACAATTTTCCTTTCTGTTTGCAGAATTCAAAAACGGTGATGTACGCTGATGACACTGCAATAGTCTTTACAGGCAACACTAACTGAAATTGGGGCTAAAACACGCTGGTTAACATCTCTGCATGGTTTAAGGCTAACTGACAATAAATGCTGTGAAAACAAAGCACATCCTGTTTAGGTCAAGGCAAAAACATATCACAGACACTCAATTACATAATTTCCTCGATAACGTTTTAATTAAGCAAGTTGACGCTGTTAAATGCCTGGGTGTAACCTTAGAAAAGAACCTTAATTGGCACAAACATATTTATCGCGTGTGCTCCAAGCTTGCCTCGGCTTGTTACATTCTATGTAGAACATGGGGGAAATATCTGTGCAGGAGATCGTTTATTTTTCTCTTTTTCATTGCATATTTGACCTACTGCTGCGAGTCATGGGCTAGTACATACAGTTCTTACATTCACCAAATTATCTCTTTGCAGAAAAGAGCACTGCGAATAATAATATACTCGATCAGGTATCAGTCCAGTGCTCCTTTGTTCAATAGGTTACAGATTTTGCAGTTTCTTTTATTATATAAAATGAGAATCGAAATGGTAGTAAATAACATTATACAAAATAATTACCTGCTTCAATTAATACTTTTGTGTTGCCTAACAGGAATACTAGAAATGCAAGCAATATTAATTTTAATTCCCCTGTAACCCGAAACGCCTATGGTCATCAACTAATTCAATATTGCGGGGCGAAAATATGGAATAGTCTACCACTTGATATCAAAATGGCTAACAATTTCCTGTTTGCTGATAAGTTCTACTTTTTGAAGGTTGAGGGTTATGTTTGTTAATCTTTTTATGTCTGCTGTTGAGTGTTGTTGGCTATTACTTTGTCACTGATCATTTATAACCAAGTTTTATGTTGGCATCTTCTCTTGCTGTAATAACAAATGTGTACATTGGGCCTACACTAGCTTTGGCTATTGGCCCAGCAGTTTTTGAAAACGTTTCGTAGCATCTGAAGTGAAAAGAAAGAAAGAAAGAAGGAAAGAAAGAAAGAAAGAAAGAAAGAAAGAAAGAAAGAAAGAAAGAAAGAAAGAAAGAAAGAAAGAAAGAAAGAAAGAAAGAAAGAAAGAAAGAAAGAAAGAAAGAAAGAAAGAAAGAAAGAAAGAAAGAAAGAAAGAAAGAAAGAAAGAAAGAAAGAAAGAAAGAAAGAAAGAAAGAAAGAAAGAAAGAAAGAAAGAAAGGTACATGCTCTGAAGCATCTATGGTCATGACCACTGGTAGAGCCGGATCATACAAGTGCATTGCCTCACAAGTTTAAAGTAGTTGCTTCACTTCATGAAAGCTTTCAGCTAACTCAGAGTCCCAAGCGAAAGCAACTTAGTGTCGCAAGAGCCTGCGCAAAGGCTCAACAACATCTGCATAGTGAGACCACAAGTGGGACCACTTGTAAAAACCACTTGTTTTGAAGTGGCACCATTTGAAAACAAGAGGGACCGTTTGGAATCCCACTTCATATTTGGAATCATTGTCTATAAAGTAGGAACATTTGGAATCCAACTTCATAAACACCTCGCATTGCCATGAACTACATAAGCGCACACTCCAAGGGAATGTTGAATATCCGCTGCAGCAAGGAGAGGCTCATGTTGAAGGAATGCAGATGCAGGAGCCATTGGAAGCAGGCTGTTGTCAATGCACAGTGTTTGGAATAAATGGTACCATAGGCCCGCAAGGGCAGATTTTGTTTTAAAAAATCGGCCGTCATGTTAGCATCAATGCCGCAGTGTCCAGGTATCCAGTGAAAGTGCACTTCTTTAACATGTAGTGGAATGAAAAATCTTATAGAATGGCCGAGAAGAGCGTCCCTCGAGCATTCGAGTGCAGTCAGGACAGAAAGGCTGTCAGCAAGTACAATGATATCAGTAACGATGCAAGGGACCTTATCTAGGGCCAACTGAATCGCTAGAAAATCAACAGCGAATATAGGTGTATAATCAGGGGACCAAAACGAATAACTGCAATCTAGAGCCAATAGCTGCCTTTTCCTTTTCCTGAAAGGCATCTGTGAAAATTGCATCATGTGTTGGAATTTAGTCCAGACACTCTTCTACAAGCCCATTTAAAACATTAGCAGAAAAATTGTTTGCATTTAATTCTTAGGAGGGTATTCTCATCAAAGTGAATACCAGCATTGGTCCACAGGTTGTGAACCTATACTACAAAACTGAATGTGACTGAAATTTCTGACAGCAGAGAATTTGTGAACCTAATCTGAGGGAGCTTATAGCTAGGCCAAATACTACAGAAGAACAGAGTCGGGGATGTCGTAAATATATGGGGCTAGCCAAACCTGGAATAGGCTCTAAAGTTCTAAGGAAAGTTTGCACAGTAAGATGCTGAAACCGTGAGTTTAAACCAGGTATACTCGCACCTCCAAGAGCAGCACAGCATTGGCCACAGTTTTTAGTCGTCCAAGGCAAAGACGTAGAGCACGTCTCTCCAAAAGAATCAAAGGTCACCTTGGACAACCAGAAAAAAGAACACAGCCAGGCTCAAGTAGTGGCCTTAGATAAGATTTATAAAAAAAGAGTGAAGTGTAACGCTGCATGCAGAATTTTTGTGGCTGATTCTCACCAACCTGCCAAGGGCGTGCTCACCTTAGAGTACATTTTCTTTAATTTGTAGTCGCCAGTCTAACTGCAGATTGTAGGTAATACCCAGGTATTTTACGGACCATCAAATTGTGAGATTTGGGTATTGTGATCCAGCAAGGAGATGAAAAGGAGGGATGCTGGTGGGAAAACAAGGAGGGCACTCTTATTAACAATTAAAGCCGACCTTAGGCCACAGCCAGGCTTCCAGAGCGTTGAGGTACGCTTGCAACATCTGAAACAGTGTGGATGTCCTTCACAGAAGCAAAGAATGCAATGTCGTCTATGTAGACTTAGGCCTTGACAGCCAGGAGCACAGGAATATCTATCATGAGTATATTAAACAGTAACAGTGAGAGCACTGAACATTGAGACACGCCCCTCAATCAAGCGTGTGTTGGAATTGTACTAGCCACCAGTGCAAAAGAAATGCCTATCGTTGAAGAACTCTTTTATCCATGCAAGTAGGTGCGAAGGAGGTTTGAGGTCAGCTAGTTTATGAAGCAAAATACTGTGTTTAACACTGTCGTATGCATTTGCAATATGCAATGTAACTAGAGCTAGCTGAGAACTCCTTCTGCCTTCGGTTTGAGCTAACTGAAAACTCTGGAGAGGAAAGTGTTCGACCTATCAATTTCTTAAACTGTACAGTGCTAACTAATTTTTGAGTTGAACCGGTCACCCTAAGAGGGCTGCACACTATAGTGAAAGTTGCCGAGTAGTGATCCCTCGACGTAGCACAGTCAACTGGCGACAATGAAGATATCCGAACCCCATTAATGGTGAAAGTCAAATCAACCGCTGAACGCGAATGAGCCCACATACAAGTTATGGCACAGCTGTTGTAACAATGCACATCATTTGCAGATATTCAACACCAAAGTACTTGCCAACTGACATCTGTGCAGAAACCCCATATAGCATGATGTAAAATGAGGTCTCCCGCAAAAACATTGGAGTTATTGAGCAATAAAACATCTAAGCAATCCGTCCTATGAACGTCAGCAGAAAAGTAAATATTCGCAGCTGTTAGAGCATCATACTGCGGTACAAGGATATCAACTGCAAGGACCTCACAATTCAGGAGCATAAGTTTTTGTGACACATTCGCGAATGAAATCAACGTTAAACTCCCATCCCTGCCGTTCGTGCGATCATTTCTAAACACACGGAAATTCTTAAGTGAGAAGGACTGCTTAGGAAAAATCCAGGTTTCCTCCAATAAAATAATGTTTGGGCTAAGCTTACGTAAGAGCTGCTGTAATTCGTTGAAGGAGGATGCGATTGAGTAACAATTCCATTGGAGGACTGATAATCTCACTATAATTACTGCTTTAGAAAGGAGGCGGCAACAGCCTTTGTCAACACGTCGGTTTTCTTCGTGATAGCCAAAGATCGACCCTTTTGTGGTCTTGGCATGAGCACGCTCATATTATGATGGCAAGGACAAAGCGCGACGTTTCTCAGTTGGCTATAACATTCCTATGTCAGAGGGGCAAACGTTAGAGATAGGGACTGTGTCTGACATTCGTCAACACTGGCATTGATGTAAGAGAGGTTGAAGGTTGGACTGAGTTCAGAGGAGGAAGAACATGGTTTGGCTGCTCAGAACAGATGATGCAACCAGTGCAGAAATAACCTGGGACAGGGCATCAATGAACGTGATCATATGATCGAGGATACCAGCAAGAGCTTTCTCCACAGCAACAACTAACTTTGCCAATCCAGCTTCTATATCATTACCAGCTGTGCTGACAATACCTGCATATGAGCAGCTTTTTCTATCCAGCAGGGCATATGCAGCTGCTCGTGAACACCTATCGCACTGAATAATTTCCAGGACAGTCTGCTCATCCACATGCTTCAGACATATGAGATCATCAGCTGGGTGAGCACAGTGGCAACTACAGCAGATGAGAGAATCAGAAGTGCATGTGATGGATGATTGCCCTTGCAAATATGTGACAGCGCGTTGCCCGGACTTAGATCACTTGGTGCTGTGGCCAAACCGCCAGCAGTTCCCCCTGCCATGGCCGTGGCTGCAGTGGGTTTACATGATAGACTATCGGCCAAACCTTTAGTTCACATGGACAAAGAACACTGAAAAAGTCGCAGTAACTAATTCTGTGGGCACCCAAGAACCACCTGCCTCACTGCTACAGCGGTAGGTGGGCAGAATTCCAACACGGGCATTTTGAAAATCCAGCAGCACTGAAAAGCCATGAACTTCACTCACTTAATTGTTTTCTCTTCATCATTTCCATCCTTGCATACTTCCTTGATGTTCTGTCTCAACTGTACTTTTTGGAAATGGCCAACTTTCTTGCATTTGGAACAATTTCTGCCCTTCCAATGAGTGGAATCGGCCAAATGCTGATTGGAGCTCCAGGTATACAGCAACGTCCACCTTTATTACGTACGCATCGGAGTAAACGGCGGCAAGTGAGCAGCGTCCAGATTCAGAGCTGCGTGCATGAGGATACGGCGCGTGTACGAGAGGCGCTCGAACTTGCCTTTACATATTTGCTTCACGCTGTCAGAAGAGGCGATTTCATTCAAACTTTTAAGGCGGAAGCCTTTAATGGCTCATCGTTGTGTGTCCATCCGCGAAATCTGCCACACTATGACGTCATCAGTGGTATAATTCCTGTAACCCATGTGCTCTTAGAAATTACGAAGTAATTGGTGTTTAGTAATTAGTCATAAGTTTGTAATTAGACATTAAGAAATTTGTGAAAAAAATTAATAGTTAAAAAAACAAGAAGTTAAAATTAAAAATAAATAACTACATAACAAATTTAAAGAAAAATAAAAAGGAAAAATTAACGTATGTGACAATGCAGTTTAAAAAATGAGAAATAATTAAATAAAAATTAAAAGAAGCAGTCACAGTGGGCGCGGAAAGGCTTTCACCTCGCGCACTTTACATCGCCAAAGTGACCACTGAATTTTTAAAAAAGTGCCTCTTCGCACAAGCTATTAATCGCCTTTTCCCGGTTCGCCCTGCACCTTCGAGCAACAATTTAATCCTAGGAGCTTGTCTGACGCAACGCCAGAAACGACCTGGTCACGAACAGTGTTCACGGAATTGTCGAAGTCGCAATTCTTCGCAAGTTCGCGTAACTGAGCAATATAAACCTCTGACAGGCTCACCAGGGTTTCTGTATAAACATATCTTGAACCACGGTGGCGTTCCGTCGTGGCTGAGAACAGACGGTCGCAAGTGCTGAGCGCGGTTTCAAACGCATCTTCGCCTTTCGTAACTTCACTTAATTGAGGTCCCTGCTCTTTCGTTTTAAAATTGCGCTCGTGGCGGGAGGCGTTCCGGAACGACGCTGACCTTCGACGCCGCGCGAATGCAGAAACATAGCTTTGCGCCGGGATGAAGCAAACTCAGGCGACAGACGCCTCTAAGTAGCTAGAAAACAGTGTCTTCCACTGCTTACATGGTATTTGTGGCTGGCCCGGGGTTTCCAGCAGTGTACGAGGGGGCGTAAGATCCCGTGAAACTCATAGTAAAGGTTTACCTCGTCGGCACGTTGTTGTATTGTAGATGCAAGATCGAACGACACACCGCAGCGAGCGATGTCATGCTGACGTTAAGTTTCCGCCAACCCCCTTCCCCTCCCCCTCTATTTTTCCTGCGTCACGTATACGTGGTGTCAAGCAACATGCATATGTGTCTGAAACTGAAACTCTGAAGAAGCGAAACTCAAAGTAAGAGAACCGAAACTGAAAATAAGAGAAGAGAAACTGAAACTCCTGCATAGTTCATTACCTGATGGACACTACAGTATCACGTATTACTTAACGTCTTCATAAAACCGCTGTTTGTTCTTCTATAGGATTAGCAGCATTAGTATATGTTTGCTATTAATGACACCTAGCTAATGAACATGATTTACCAACTTAAGTAGTGTTGGTTCTGGTGTAACACACGAATAATTTATAGGCATGCCTTTGTCTATACGTCATAAATCAAATTGTAAAGCAAGCCTTAAAACTGCCTGTGCATTTCTCATAAAAAAGGAAAAATTATTTTGCTTTCATAGCCTGCGTGTCATCTATATCAGATGTGACTGTAATCTTGAGCTATATAACTTGAAAGTACCCATGCTGGCTGCTATCAAATATAATTTTTTTAATTATTCAACAAACATCATAACTCATTTCTGTCAAGAAAGGAATGAAGTACTTCACTTATATCTCATTGCTTTTGTACAGTCATGGTTCATTATGCAATGTAAAATCTTATTCAGGAATATTTTTGTTACTTGGTGCACGGTTTGTTCCTGAAATTCAGCACATCCACCAGTGTTGCGTTCCCGCGTGGTTTTCTTTTTTTATTAATTGAGTACAGGTGAATAGCCACCGGATTCTTGGCCGATCGTCCAGTGGGTATGCGCCATCTTTTGATAGGCTAACAGAATCAACAACATTCGTCTTTCACTTCCAATCATATGTGTGCTGCACTATACTTGTTCTTCTACTTTGTATTGATACCATTCATAATTATGTCAGAGTTTAAAGACAAATCCTCAATGCTTGCAGATCTTTACTTTGTGCCCAATTTTTACTGCGACAATGATGGCACAATATGTAATGAAGAAGTTAATATAGTTCACCACTTCAGCTATTTCGCAAACGGACTATGAGAGAGAAAGGCCAAAGCACTCACAGCCAAAGTACCTTTCACATACTTCTAAGCTGTGCAGATAAAACGACTAAAAAGGTAATTGTCCCTAAACTCATTCCATGCTGCGGCCGGCTTTCAGGCTAGTTGTGAGAAATGTATGTGTAAGCATGGAGAAAGGGGTGAGCCGGAATGCTGTCATGATTCATGGAAGAAAAAGACAGTAGGCATGGGAGGCATTGGCCACGCTATCAGCTTCCGCAAGTTAGGTTCACGCAAGCTCTGCTTAAGGTTGATCTGATCTCCTTGCAACGAGTTGCTGATACGCAGGCTGACCCCGTCTTCTAATACGACCACGTTTACCTGTCCCATGCGAAACATATGCCCGAAAATATCGTAAATGGTCTTCTTTCTGAACACCTACAGAATTTTCCTCATCATACTGTTCAATTCCACTGATGCCTCCGGCAGCTGTGAGAAGGCGGGGATTGGGATATATTCGCAGTATCTGGCTTGGAATTATTCCGTTCGTATCCCTGATCATACTAATATATATATATATATATATATATATATATATATATATATATATATATATATATATATATATATACATTCTTCGTAGAGTTTTTGGCTATTGGTTTGGCTCTTCTCAAAATTCCCAGGCAGGTATAGCACGGGTTCTTATTCTTGCAGACTGCCTTGCATTTCTAGTCTCTCCGAAATCTCGGAAAAACTTTACTGAATCGGCCACTTAGGTTTTTTGTTCCGTGCACAGTTCGTGAGGTCCGCTTTGTCCGGGTACCTGCAGACATTCGGGTGTCTATTTTAACGAGGTGGCTGATTTATTGGCAAGGTCAGCTCTCAGCGCTCCTGTAATCTATCCCGTCCCTTACTTCATTCTGTTGGAAACTCCACGTCTCCAGCGGTTCCAACATATTTCAGCCAGCTTGAGTGACCCGTTGCTCAATACCCTGGATTTTCACCACTTAAAGTACCCATGGAATGTCCGGTGGTGTAAATCAAGGCGTTATGAGGTGTCATTGACATTTCTGCGATGCAGAATCCCTCACTTAAATTTGTACTTACGCAGATGCGGGTTCGCTGCTACAAACCTTTGTGTCTCATGTGGGCAAGTTGAAACATTAGATCATTTTCTCCTCTTTTGCCGGCGGTTCGCATTTCAAGGAAAGCAGTATTTGGAGGTCCCTCTTTCGAGGTTAGGACTCCTTCTGTCTCTTCCAGTTCTTCTCTCGTTCGGTGCGAGCGCCAAGGAATTCCCGTTAAGCAGTGTTTGTGGCTACCTTCATGATTACATAAGCGCGACTGATCGCTTACCTTGTTAGCTGTATACAAAATTCTGTCGCATGTCCAAAATGCTTGATTCTATTCCTGGTAATTCATATTTCTTAAATTTATTTGAATTTTCCTATTTTTACCTTGATTCGGTCTTCTACGCCGCCACCTTACGTCTTTTTTCCCCTTGCAAATACTTCATTGGCAATATCCACTGTACCTTGGCCAGTCCCCCCGCGTGGGTAAGTGCCATATTTACTGAGGTGAAGAAGAAGAGTGTGGACTACAAATACTATCTGTACTTGTGCTCTGTGTCGTTTTGTCTGTTTGCATTGTAAGCCATTAATAGTTAGAAAGGCATGCACGTAATGGGCATACCTGTGCACATGAATGCGGAAAGCTAATCATGGTTGTCCAAGCATTGCCAACAAAGCAACGGGACCTTCAAGAAACAGGATATGATTGTGACCGCTCACATGCAATGATTTTCACACAATTGGAAAATGTGGCAAGTTACAGCAGTCCCGTGGTTAAATTGCTGCAAAACAAGCTAGCTCATTTATACGGAAACATTTTGAGAGGCTGCCAAAAAGGAACATGTCAAAAAGTTGCACATAGCATTCTGTTTCATTGATGATGTTTATATGTGTGGTAAATGAAATGAACAAGCATTTGTTTGTTAACTGCTCTGCAATCCACGCACTGTCATGCAGTACATACACAATCACAGTCCAGTGACTGCAGAGCGGTCTGCAACCAGTAACTTGCAAAAAACTATACTCTGCAGCAAGCTTCTTTGCACGGTATTTGCGACATTTATCGAACGGTCACATGGAATTAGTATGGCTATTTCTACACAGTGCATTTGCTAAAGACTCCTTTCTGACATACTGTACTTTTTACCCAAAAATCTTCCTACAGAGTCATTCAAATTGCTAAGTATAAAGATGTTTGTAGCAGGTGTGTGAGCCCGAACAAAAAAAACTTTTTATTTTCCTTAATTATTCAGTATTCCTGATTATCACTACATGGGCATTTATATGTTGGTACAACTTTTTTCAGGCATCACAACTGATGCACCTATGTGTTTGGTACACATTCATCTTCAGACATTTCATGTCTGTTGGGTAAAAAAAATATGAAATAATAGTTGACTGCATTAGTTTTGACTGAGATAACTAGCATCACATAGCATGCTCTTGAAATTCCTCTAGCTGTTGTACAGAAGTCTGTAATTGGCTTCATTGTATAGCTTCATACTTGTTTCATTTAGGCTCTGCACCCTCCTCTTTTCACCGCACATGGCGGCATGGCACGCGCAGCCCCGTGGGAATGGGCGAGGAGGATTAGGAGGTCAACTGCTACTTCCCTGGAATCCAAACACAGCCAGGCACTTGTTAGTCAAGGTTAATTTCGGAAAGGCGGCTTTGCCCGCTTCCTTTCGTCGTTTTGTCGATCGTGCGTCGCGTCTAGCGGCGAACCAGACAAAAGGGAGGCCAACACCCCTCCCCTCCTGAATAGGAGGAAAGATTCCGCAAATAGTTTCCCAGAGACATCCTTTTTTTCGTGGGGTCAACGAGGGGTCAAACGACAGGCCCTAGTAGTGTGAGGCAACGTTCTCTGTTCATTCTAGATTCGCAGGCTTACACTGCAAAATGAAACCTTGTTTTTCTCTTCCAAATGCAATTAACTAGGAGTCCTGCCCAAAAACCCTTTCAGCCTATCTGGGTAACCCCAACCGTTTTTTATTTGCGTGCAACTACAGCCCTTCTTCACGTTTGTCATTGTAGCCGCTATTGTTTCTCAAGTACCATCTTGATATTAGCAATTCCTAATTCAAGCGTTCTGCAGGGTTTGAATTAAGGACCTATTTAATTGGAAATGAGAACACGGGCACAGGGTGGAAAGCGCGTGATCTGCCAGGAAACACTGAGGCGGCCCCGAGAAAGGCCTTTATTAAGGATGACAGCCGTTTTGTGCCTCTTCACTTGGCAGCGACGACACAGCGTGTGCGGTCCCCGTGGTTTTGACCCAGGTGTCGAAGCAATCGTCGGACACGACCATGACCTTCGACATCTGATGTTTTTATTTAAAAAACACAGGGACCAAAGTCGTGGTGTATGCAGTGCGATCGCCATGTGGTTCCATTGACGGCGAACAATCACCCACCTAGCCCGGCTCTTTGGACGGATTCAGGAAACAACTGAAAAGAACAAAAGTAACGAGCAAACAAAGGTGCGCTGCATACAAGTTAGAACGCAAAGAAACGAAGGTGCGCTGCGCTAATGCCGTAGCGAGGTCTAATATGTAAATTTTCACGGCTGGCGTCGATTTCTACAAAGCGCGAGTAGTCGCTACGGAAATAAAACAGAGGCGCGCTGCAGCTGGGTAAGTCTGTAGCTACAAGTACAAGCACGAGTTTTTTGTCTCTATCGCCTATTTCCACACTGCGCGATCGTCATAACTTTTCTTGGACTTGCTGTTGAAGCTGATAGCGATCATAAAATTAAGGGCGCCGAAAACGAACAAAGCCGTGCCCTTTGTCAACCCGGTAAAGAGGCCTAGCGCGAGTTTTAGAGCCGACTTAGACAAAGCGCGAGACAGCGCGCGCTTCTAACGCTTGCCAACGCAAAGAAACAAAGGCGCGCTTCGCTGGGCTAATGCTGTAGCGAGGTATAATATGTAAATTTTCACGCCTGCCTTCGATTTCGGCAAAGCGCGAGAAGTCTCTGAGGAAAGAAACAGAGCTTCACTGCACTGGGTGAATGCTGTATACCAATCATCATCATCATCATCATCATCATCATCATCATCAACCTTACTACACCCACTGCAGGGCAAAGGCCTCTCCCATGTCTCTCCAATTAACCCTATCCTTTGCCAGCTGCATCCACCCTTTGCCTGCAAACTTCTTAATCTCATCCGCCCACCTAACCTTCTGCCACCCCCTGCTACGCTTACTTTCTCTTGGAATCCACTCCGTTACCCTTAAGGACCAGCGGTTATCTTGCCTTCGCATTATATGCCCTGCCCAAGCCCATTTCTTTCTCTTGATTTCGACTAGGATGTCATTAACCCGTGTTTGTTCCCTCACCCACTCTGCCCGCTTCCGATCTCTTAACGTTACACCTATCATTTTTTCTTTCCATGGCTCGCTGTGTTGTCCTTAACTTAAGCTGAACTCTTTTCGTTAGCCTCCACGTTTCTCCCCGTAGGTGAGTACCGGTAAGATTATACTGTTGTACACTTTCCTCTTGAGGGAAATTGGTAACTAGGCCAGCGCAATTTCCACAATGCGCGAGTCGGAACTTCTGGACTCACCGTTGAAGCTGATAGCGATCCTAAAGGGCCCATTGTAGTGGCAGAATTATCGCGGCCACTTTTACCCTGGACTTGCCACTGCAAATGAACAAAGACGCACTGCACACTGCTAACCCTGCAACAAGGCCTATCGCGAGTTTTGATGTCTGGCGCCGATTTTGACAAAGAGAGGGAACACGGCCACGAAATGGGAAGTCCGTGATCTGCCAGGAAACAATGAGGTGCCCCTAAAAAGGGCCGTTTGCAGGAGCACTTCAACGTCGACCTGCAGCGGCGTGGCGGCGCGGTGAGCAGTAGGCCCAGCAGTGGTCCGTCTTGTGCCCTTATGCTCCGCACCGACGACACCGGTGCACGATGTACACCTCTCCTTGTCTTGCCCTTGAAGCCGACGCCATTCCTGGTCCATAGATCTTGACGAGGGGCGCGACGATAATCTTTGACATCTGGTCGATGCCCCGGTCTCTCTCCACGTGGTATCTAGATGTCCGCGGCAAATAAGGACAGCATCTGCTTGCCAGAAGCATCCAGGAAACGATGCTGCAAAAAAAGTTACGTTACAAGCGCCGCACATTGGTGAGTTCTGCACGAGAAAACTTGCGAAAATGTTTTTCAACCCTTACCTCGGGGTTGAGAATGTACACGCCCAACAAGCGCTTCAGCGTGGCTGTCACCACAGCGGTTCATCTGGCGACGCCGGCGGTCCTAAAATCGCGCCTTATGTGGCTCGTCGTAATGGCCTGGCAAAACCTTGAACACCAGCACGACACTAGCCACGTGCTCCTGCAGCAGCAAAACGAGGTTCTGGAATGCGCAAGGCATGTAGCTAAGCGGTACAGCACTTCATGAAGCGAAATTTGAGATCAAATGCGTACCTTTATGTGGCGGGCGATTTCTCGCTGGTCAGCGCCTTATGTGGGTCATCTTAATGTCGTGGAAGCGAGACCTGTACAGAAATTTCAGCTGGCTGTCGCCGACGAGCGCACCAAGCAAAAAGCCATACATGCTGGACAGCTCCCGAAACGCGCGCGCCACCGGCTAGGCTCACGAACGGAATGCCCGCGGACCACGCACGCGCGGCGGACGGCTGGACCTCGCGATTCACTAGGCCCTCTAGGGACAGGCCAAGAGAGGCGCGGCGACCCCACATCCGGTTGAGAATGAGGTCGAAGCGAAAAAAACGTCACGCAGACACGCATCCCACCGACCAATCGGCGTTTCCAGCCTACCTACCCGCAAACGCTTCTGCTAGCACGGCCACCGTAGTAAGAGTGTCCTCGGCCTTACAGGAGCTCCTCAGAGTTGCTTGCGCAACTCCACTCCCACCAGAGAGCCCTGAGGACAAGCTGGCTTCCCCACCGGAAGCTGCTATCCTGCCTGGAGGTCCTGCCCAGTCCTCGGAACCTCCTTCCGGTGCCCAGCTGTCCGGCCACGAGGATCAGCCCCATGCTGACCTGGAGTCATCCATCCAACCTCCCAGGACACCAGATCAGCGCACCTCCTACACCACTCCCCCCTCCCCCCCCCCCTCTGCGCTGGAGGACCAGGAGGGTAGGATTCCTGTCCGCCGGAAGAACTGGCGCCCAGCCACCCGCACAACACGGCTGACGACTATCCTGTTCCGGCCCCGCCCGCCAGCCACGCTCCAAGCTTCAGTTAAAGAGGACTGGAGCTCCTGCCTCTACGCAATGCCAAGGGTCTGTGAGGTGCGGATGAGCAGGCGCCGAAACCTGGTCTCGGCTGACGTGCTGATGGAGGAGGCCCGAAATCACCTTCTGGGCATCACCTTCCTGCTGTCCACCTCGGTCCACGCGTTTGAGGCCCCCCTGCGGACGGCTACATCGGAGCTGTCCATGGAGTCAGCAAGGAGGTGACTGCCTCCACTATTGCGGACTTCATTGAGTCAGCGGTTCCCGTTAAAAGCATCAGGCGCGGGCCACATGCCGTGGCAGTGCGATTCACGGCCCCCCCTCCGGACCACGTCTTCATTGCTGGGATGAGGTTCGCGGTGAGGCCTCTAACAACCCGACCGTTGCAGTGCCGACAGTGCGAGGGCTACAGTCATCTGACTGCAGCATGCTCTCGCCCTCCCCGCTGCTTGACTTGCAGCGGGCCCCACCACCACAGAGCATGCACAGCCACGACTACCACCTGCCTCCACTGCAGGGGTGGACACAGAGCCACCGACCCCAACTGCCCAGCCAGGCGGCAGCAGAGCCGCGTGACAGCAGCCCTCCGGCAGACAGCCAACCCAGACAACCAACGGCCCGTGCTGAGAGGGATGAGAGCCCCCCCCCAAGCCAAGCAGCTTCATGGCGATGTCCCCCCAGCCTCCAGCAACGCTGGACACAGCTACACGGAGGTCGTCCGGTCTGGCCGAGCCCCACCCAGCACTCCACCCCAGCTCCAGGCGTGACTGCAGCTTTTCGTATGGTGGTGCAGACACTTCTCCCCCAACTCCCCGCCAACTCGGAGGCGATGAGACTCTGCATGGCCGCTCTGGCCGTGCAGCCCCCCCCCCCCTCGGCAGCCATGGCTAAGCGAACCAAGGCTGCCTCACTGCCTCCCATCCTGCAGTGGAACATGAGGTCACTGCGGGCCAGGCATGCGGAACTGGCCAGCCTCATTGCAGATGGCTGCCTTCCCTTCGATGTGCTGGCCCTCCAGGAGACCAACCTAGAGCCATCCTCTCTGCGCCTGCCTGGGTACCTCGGCTATGCGGAAGACACTCGCTGCACCACGCCAGGCTGCTCCAGCTCCCCCTGCCTTGACCCTGGTCACCAGCAGCAGGGCCCGCGGAGTGCTGTCTACGTTCGGGCCGGCCTGCCGCACGTGGTCGTGGACCTGGCTAACGTCGTCTCGGGGCCCCTGGAGGCCTGCGCAGTCACCGTGCGGATGGGTGCCACAGACACCACTGCGGCATCCATTTACATCCTTCCAGGGGTGAGCTGAGACACACCCATGCTGACGCCAGTGCTCTCTCGAATCGGTCCTAGGGCACCTGTGTGTGCGGATTTCGATGCCCACAGCAGGGAGTGGGGCTGCCGCACCACCAACCGCGCTGGCCTCATTCTGATGGAAGTCATGCCCAGGGCAGGCCTCGGTGTCCTGAAGCCCCACCCCCACCTTCGTCACCCTCCGGCGCTCATCAACCCTGGACCTAGCCTTCACAACACCAGGGATCCAGTACGAGTACCGGAAGCCAGCCGACACCTGGAGGTCGGACCACTTCCCCCTGTTTCTGACTCCAACCTCTAGGCGGCCCCAGGAGGACAGGAAATACGCGGTGGTCTCCTGGCTAGAGTTCCGCGCCCGCAGCAAGGAGATCACTCCAGGCCAGAGCTTCCTGGACCACGTGGCTTCCTGCGCCCACGAGGCTACCACTTTGGTCAGGGTCCCGGCCAGTTCCCCTGTCCCAGACCTCCGCCTTCTGAACCTCAGGGAAAACCGCAGGCGCCAGGAGCGCATTGCCTTGAACTCCTCCCTTCCTGTTGACTGGACGGCCTACCGGGGCATCGACGCTGCCTGCCGTCGACATGCCAGACGCCGGCGCCGCCAGAGCTGGTCGGGGGTGTGCTCCAGCATACAGAGAACCAGCCACTCAGGCAAAGCCTGGCGCCTCCTGACGGCCCTGGTCCATCCAGTGATCCTCAGGCGTCCCATTCTGGCCATTGACATCTCAAGGGCCATCAGCGTCGAGGACCTGGCTGAGCTGATGGCTGACCAGTTCACCCCTCCTGGCGGACCGGTCTCCAGCCCTCCTGCAGGTCCTCCAGCCCTGCCCACCCCCACCACCTCTGCAGCCCCCTGGTGTACTGGTCCAAGTCACGGCCTAGCGCTATGCCGCAATCACGGCGCATGAGCTGCAGGCAGTCCTGGACCGCCCACAAAAGCGGACGGCTACGGGGGCAGACGGCATCGGTCACCAGATGCTTCGCAACCTTGACACCCCACAGACGACCCGTCTCCCCGAGTCCTTTATCACCATCTGGGGCACGGGCACTCTCCCCGAGAACTGGCTGACGGCCGTGGTCGTACCCATCCTCAAGCCACGGAAATCCAGCCGCCTGCCATCCTCCTACAGGCCAGTCTCCCTGACCTCCGCAGCCTGCAAGACCATGGAGGCAATCGCCCTGTCCCGCCTCACCTGGATTGCCCGGGTCACCAATTTCCTGTCCGAGCAGCTAACGGGCTTCAGAAGAGGCAGGTGCACTGCGGACTCCATTGCCGACCTGGTCTCCACCCTGGAGGATGCCCGGCACGATGGGGATGCCGTCATGCTGGTCCTGCTGGATGTCTAGGCTGCCTTTGACACCCTCCCACAAAGTGTTATCCATGAAGCCGTGAGGTGTCTTTGAGTCACTGGCCCTCTGCTGGCGTTTGTCAGAGCCTTCCTCCAGGGCCGCACCTTCCTGGTTCGTGTTGGCGGGCAACTAAGCTCCCCACGGCGAATCGCAGCTGGGGTACCACAAGGCTCAGTGCTGAGCCCCTTCCTATTCAACCTGACCATGGCAGGACTGCCAGCCTCCCTCAAATCCAGGTCCTCCCACTGGGTGAGGTGCTCCGTGTATGCAGACGACGTGGCCCTCTGGGTGAGGGGCACACCCAGGAGGATACGCTCCATGCGAACATCTCTCCATAGGGCCCTGGATGCTGCACAGGCCTACCTGTCGTCCATCGATCGGCCTCACAATGTCACCAGCAAAGACGGAGGTCCGGCTGTACCACGCCAGAGGCCGCCGGGCGCATATTACCACCCTGCGGCTCGGTGGGGATGGGCTCACCTGGTGGGACCAGGCGAAGTATCTCGGCCTGCTGATCGACCGGCGTCTCACCTGACTTCCTGCGGTGAGGACCCCCTGCCTCGTCTACGACGAATCGGCCAGGCAGTCCAGCGCCTCCAGGCCGGGGTTAAGGGCTGCTCTCCTTCCTGGGCCCTCCGCCTCTACCAAGCAGCTTCCACATCCCTGGTGACATATGCCCTCCCGCTGGTGACCCTGCCACCCGCCCGCCATCGGACTCTGGAGCTTGGCCACCGCTCCGTCCTGCGGCAATGCCTAGGCCTCCCCCGCATCTCCCCCATCGCTGCCACTCATGCGGAAGCAGGGACCTGGCCGCTTTCCTTCCCGCTCCTCCAGACGGGACTCCGCCATGTCGACCGTCTGTACCATATACCAGACGGAGGGGCCCTCCGGTCCCGGCTCCGCCAAGCACCGGACTCCCGCATGGGGCTCCTGTGGAGCACATTCCGCAGGCTCTTCGGCCCCCCTGTCCCCCAGGCACCAATCCCGCCCCCACCAACAAGACCGCCGCTCCCCATCTCGGTGGGCATCCGGAACTGCAGCAAGCGTAGAACACCTGTCGCTGCCCTGCAGCAGACAGTTGCCACCCTGCTGCAGGAGTCCCTGGAAGGACATCTTCAGGTCTACACCGACGGCTCGGTTTTCCCAGCAACAGGCCAAGCCGCTGCGACCTGCGCAGCACCGGCCTTAGGTGCAGCACTGTCATGCCACCTGGGGTTCCCGGCCAACTCCATGGCGGCTGAACTGGCTGACCTCCACCTGGCAGTTGACCTGCTCCTCCTGGTGCCTGGGCTGCAGCCCGCAGTCATCTTAACCGCTCATCTTAGAGCGGCCCTCCAGCTGCTACGCAAGAACCAGCCCAGGCAGCACACGGTGGCCAACCTTACGGCCCGCCTTATGGCCATCCAGGATGCTGGCCGTCCGGTCTCCCTCCATTGACTGCCTTCACATGTCAGCATCACTGGAAACGAGGCTGCGAACCAGCTGGCCGGGGCCGCCCACACCAATGCCTCTCCGGTGTCCTCAGTAGTCGCGCAGCTGGACTTCGCCCGCCCTGCCCTCCGGCAGGCTGTACGGGCCCTCCACCCCGATCCTCGCGTGGCCTCGGGAGTACGCTTCCTGCGGGTACCTGACTGCCTGCCACGGAGGGAGCGGACCCTCCTCCTACGGCTTCGAACGGGCTGCTCCTGGACACAGGCCCGTCTGCACCGCCATGGCAGAGCCCCGTCTCCGGCCTGCCCCTTCTGTGGGGCCGACGAGACACTGGGCCACCTCCTCTGTACCTGCCCGAACCTAGAGGCAGCCAGGAGAGCCATGTCTGCAGGCTACCGCAGCCTAGGGCTACCTGCCAACTCGGACCAGGACCTGCTGCACCCTGGGCGCTGCCAGACCCAGGCCTTCCGGCTACTGCTGGAATTTTTGCAAACAACTGGTCTGGCCACTCGACTATAAGCCGGATCCTCCACAAGTCGGCCTCCCACGTCGACTCCTGCTCCCAGAGCCCGAACCCACCTAGTGCGCTGCACTGGGACCACCCAAAGGCACCAGAGGCGGTGCCACTACGGCCTGAGCAAGGACGGCCCCTGGCTGACCGACGGCGACGCTCACCGCTGCACGCGACGCAAGCGAACCCCCCCCCCCACATCCCCTCTCCCCGTCCCCGCTCCAAGCAGTGCCCCCGCAATAAGGGTGGCAGAAGCCGAGCACATTCCCCCCACGTAACCACTAGAAGTAGTAGAGTGAACTAAAAGATAGTGTGTCAAACGCCTATGCCGCCTGTGTCATAGTTTCTTACTATTAACTAGAGGGAAAGCTGGCGCCCCGCCTATGGGAGTTTGCATAGAGCTTCCTCGAGACCACCATCATGAGGCGGAGAGCTACCGACTGCAGAACTACAACTTTTAGCCAAAAATAATAAAAACAAACGTTGCTCGATAATCAAGAATGCTCAATCATTCAATATCCTGTGTATAAATCGTAACAAATGAGAGGAAAAGCATGTAAATGCAAAGTTTGCTCAAAATAAGCGATGGCTTGCTCTCCTATTGGCCAAGCACTGCAGACCACAAAAGCCAACATTTCGGGACTTAACAAGCGCACTTTTAAAACGAAATATGTTTTTGAAACAATGTTGTCGCTTCAACATTTTAAAAGGTTTTTCTACAACATTTCGGAAAACAAAAACCATTTGTTAGCGTCGTGTACTGTTGCGTTTTTGCTACCATGGCTTTTGCACACTACTTTTACGCCGAAGTTATAGTGCCTAGAATATATATATATTCTAGGCACTATACCGAAGTTGTCTGCGCACTGAAATCGCCGGAATGGAACAATTTAGTAACGCCGCTCTATGTTCTTGAAAAAACCTACTGTTCCGCACCAAGTACCTCATCGCCCCAGGATGATTTGCGCGCCCATGGAGGTAAAGATGCAGCGCTGCCAGCTTTCCCTCTAGTTAATAGTAAGAAGCTCTATGGCCTGTGTATCAAAATTGAGGCAAAAAAAGAGGAATTTCCGCTAGCATCGCTGCGAACGTTATCCTTACCTAGGTGCCTTTTTAGTGGCGTCAGAATCCGCGCGCTGCGTAGTGTAGTTGTTGGGGACATTCTACTTCCGGCCACCGAGCGTGACGGACGCAGCATCATGAGCTCCGGCGGAGCGGCGACAGCGGCCCTTGCTGGCCGCGGAAACAGGATCGAGGGAAACGAAGATACGGATTATCAGGTGATCTTGCACAGCTGCCTACCGGACGTGTGGTTTTAAACACTTTTTCTGCTCGGTGATGTTCGTGTTAGGCCCTTTCGGGTCGAGGATTTTCGTGATGCGCTGGCCCAGGCTGGCACGCTCCCTGACGTGGTGGCTTTGGGGGCGTACCAAATCAACCACGTTTGGGCTTTGACTTTCAAGACCGCTGAAGGAGCCAAGAGGCTTCTCGCCTTCAAGGAACTCAAAGTGAAAGGACGGCGATGTCTTATCATCGATCCGGAAGACCAACAAGTCCAGCTACGGCTCCACTGGATGCTGGAAGGCGTGGCCGACGAAGACATCCGGACGGCTTTTGCTGCGTTCGGGAAGGTAACCGAAGTTACACGGGAACGGTGGCGCGTCCAAGGCGTCCACGACAAGGGATCTACAACACGAACTGTGCTCCTAAAACTGAAACCTTGTTTGAAGGTCGACGATCTGCCTCACCAGATACGTGTCGCCGGGGAGTTGGCCCTTGTTGTGGCGCCGGGGCGACCGATGCAGTGCTTGCGCTGTCATGGCACGGGCCACGTTCGGCGAGAGTGTAAAGTGCCCCGGTGTTCGAAATGCAGGCGTTGCGGCCACGCCGACAGCGACTGCGTCCGCACATACGCAGTGGCAACCGGGCTGGCAATGGGAGTCGACACGACGGAGCACATTATGGACGTCGCCGAGACAGAAGAGGCGGCAAAGGGGAACCGACGTGACGACGAAACCGGCGGTGACGACGGAGTCTTCGGGGCACCCGAGCGGCGACGGAAACACGGCCAGCGGCGGTGGGAAGGAATCGGGGACGGTAGTTCCTGCTGGGACAAATGAAGGGTCGTCCAGCGACGGTAGCAGTCATCCGGCTAAAAATGTCGACCAACCACCGACCAGCGAGGAACAGATGGACCAGAGCGGCGCCCGTGTGACGACCGTCGCCGCCCCAGCCAAGCGACCTCACGACCTGACCGACAACGAAGGGGACAAGCCAGCAGCTGGCGGCGTTGAGGAGCCGCCAGCAAAAACAGCCCAGTCCAGGCGATCAACACTCAGGCCAACGCCCAACCTTCCGGCAGGCAAGCGGGTCGCCGAGAAGGCGCCTCCACTGCCTCCGCAGCAAAACCAGGCATCCGCTCCTGACGGCTCCGGTGGTGGAAACGGCGTCTAGCTTCGTGCTAGACGTGAAAGGTGAGCACGGTGCTCTCGGCGTCTTCACACGTTTTCAAATATGGCTTTAGCAACCTCCTTGACTTTTGCAACGCTCAATGTCACAGTTTTTGCCGCTAAGAGGAAGCAGAGCCAAGTGCACCGCATGTTAACAGATCATAATATCGATCTGCTTGCTATTCAGGAAACGAAAGTGGAAGGGGAACAAGACACCGAGAGCATTGTGCAACGTTTTACGTCAAGATTCTATGCGGTCGTGAGCCATGCCATCGGCACATCTGCCGGATGCATTGTGTTTATAAAAAAGCTGCCTAGCCTCGAGGTGCAGGCGTACACATCGTGCCCTTCGGGTCGTTGTGCAGTAGTGGATTTTGCTTTTGCCTGCTCTGAATGGCGACTAAATTGCGTTTACGCACCTAACGTGGGCGAGGATAGGGTAGCTTTTTTTTAGAGCATTCAGGGTTTCTTAAGCACAGAAAAACACCTGATATTGTTGGGAGATTTTAATTGTGTCTTGAGCGCGGCTGACAAAACCAGCACGCGGTCCCACCGCGATGAAAGCACAGAACTTCTCCGTCGCTTGATCGATAAGTTTGCATTGGAGGACGTGACTGAATGCGTGGTATACAAGCGCGGCATGATGTTCACGCACTTCCAACGAAGTAGCCATGCCCGCCTTGATAGAATATATGTATCGGTCGACCTGTCGCCAAAGTGTCACAGCTACGATGTTGTTCCTGCAACTTTCTTGGACCACTGCTTGGTGAAATGCAGTATAGGCGCAGTAAAACGTAAAAACTCTTTCCAGTGGGACCTCTGGAAATTCAACAATAAGCTTCTGAAAGACGAAATTTTCACCGGGTTTGCAGCACAGGAAATTAATAAAATAACCGTTAATGGCAATCGAGCAGCTGGAGAAGAATGGGAAAGTTGCAAACAGCAGATAAACGTGTATGCAATAGAAAGGGTCAGCTGCATACGTTTTCAACAAAGGTTAAGCGAGGCACATTTGAAGTCCTTACTGGACAAGTTATTAGCTCAGGAATGCAAGGCACCGGGGGTTTTCAGTGAAGACGACAGAAAAACCAAACAAAAGCTAGAAACGATAGAGGAAGAGCGATATCGCGGCGCACTTGTGCGCGCGAGAGCTGAGCAATTCGCCGCGAGCGAAACACCCACAAAACGGGCGTTAAGAATGGAAAGGGCGCACGCTCGGCGAAACCATGTCGCGGAAATTCAATGGGGCGGTGCCACTGCATCTGACGATGACAGCATAGCAAAGGCTTTTTTTTTATTACTATCAAGCGCTTTTCTCTTCGAGGCATGTTGACATGGGAAGATTTAAGGAGATATTTTTAGGGGCCATGCCACGTATTGATGACGCAGACAGAATAAGATTAGAGCTGCCAATTAGCGAACAAGAAGTGGAATGGGCTATTGGTAAATTAAACACTGGAAGTCGCCGGGCCTGGCGGTCTGAGCGCGGCTTTTTATAAAGCTTTCAAGAAGGAACTAGCGCCACTCCTCTCAGTGGTATTTAATGAAGCGTATGAGTTGCATGCTCTGCCTGCATCGTATTCATCATCCAATACTGTGCTCATAACAAAAACCGACCAAACAGAAAAACTCAGACAGGTAACATCTTACAGGCCCATAGCCTTCACAAATGTAGACTACAAAATTTACATGAAGGTTCTTGCAGGCAGGCTACAGACCGTAATGCATAAAATAGTCGGGCCTGACCAAACGTGTGGGATCAAGGGGCTTTCCATTGTTGAGAATATTCACAAGGCTAGGTGCCTGCTTGAGTGTTGTGACGCAATATATGCTCGGGTCGCAGTTCTTCAGATTGACCTTGAGAAGGCGTTTGACTGTGTGGCGCACGAATTGCTGCTTTGCATTCTACATTACATTAACGTTGGTTCTGTTATAAGATAGGGTGTGGCCATGGCTTACCGTGACTGCACTACGAGGTTAATAGTAAACAAGACCTTGGGGGCACCCATTAGTGTGCAGAGATCGGTACGCCAGGGCTGTCCCCTCAGCCCCCTGCTGTTTTGTATTTATATAGAAACCCTCTGCCTAAACATTATAGGAAATGAGGCTATTCATGGTTTTCGTGTACAGGCATCAGAAGTGAAGCTCTTAGCATACGCAGATGACGTTGCTGTTTTCTGCGTTAACCAAGATAGTATAAGCAGGACAATCGAAGCAGTAAAGAGTTTCAGTGAGGTCACCGGAAGTTTGGTGAATTGGGGCAAGTGCCTGGGATTCTGGCACGGAGAATGGCCGTCAACTCCAGCTGTTTTCGCCAGCGTTTCATGGGTGACAACACCCGTGAAATATTTTATTTTATTTATTTATTTATTTCCACAATACTGCAGACCCTCATTTGAGTTCAGGCAGGGAGGGCAGAAAAATACATTCACTCAACACAAAAACAGTTACATCGTAAAACACAGAACAATAAAATTGCGCAATGTAGTACATATATTTAAAATAGCTCACAGAGCGCCTTGTCAAAATCGACAGCCAATATCACCTGTAGAGGCAGGGCGTTCCATTCATCAATCGTTTGTGGAAAAAAAGAAAATTTAAAAGTGTTAGTATGCGCGAAGTATGGTGCTAAGGTGTGATCATGATGACGACGAGTTCTACGCGTTTCTGAAAACTGCACATGGGCGACTGGAGAAATGCCTAGTTTTCCATGGATTAGCTGGTGAAGGAAGGATAGGCGGGCTATCTTGCGTCTGACGTGGAGTGGTTTAATATAATTTGCTGCCATTAACGAAGATGGGGAATCAGTTCTCTTGTATCTATTAAGTATGAAACGTACTGCGCGTCTCTGTATTTTTTCTAATTCTGCTATGTCTTTTTTTGCATGGGGGTCCCAAACGATGGCGGCATATTCAAGTTTTGGTCTTATAAACGTATTATAGGCTAATAGCTTGCAGCTGCTAGGTGCGCCCCTAAGTTTATGGCGAAGAAAACCAAGTTTACGTAAAGCTGAGGATTTAATGTGGTCTATATGGTCATTCCATTTTAGTTGCGAGTTTATTACAATACCAAGGTACTTATACCTTGGCACTTCTTTAACCGGAACGCCATTAATGCAATAGTTGAAGGAAAACGGATTTTTCTTCCTTGTTATCCGCAAGAGCACAGTCTTCTGAGTATTTATTTCCATACCCCATTTTTCACTCCAGGAAACGACACTAAGCAGAGCATCATCTAAATGTTCCTGGTCAGAAACGGAACATACCGGAGTATATATCATGCAATCATCGGCAAACAGAGCAATCTTAACAGCTGGGTTAATACCGGAAACTAGATCATTTACATAAATTAAAAAAAGTAGAGGACCAAGCACACTTCCCTGAGGGACCCCAGAGGTTAAAGGGAGCGGGGGAGAACAACTACCGCCAATCTCCACAAACTGCGTCCTGTGTTGTAGATAAGCTGCAATCCAAGCAATGAGCGGAGGTGGTACACCAATGAGCTTCAGTTTTAAAAGAAGTTTGTTATGTGGCACCTTGTCAAAGGCTTTGGCAAAATCTAAAAATAAAACATCAATTTGGCCTGACTTGTCTAAAGCTGCACTGAAATTATGAATGGCTATTATCAGTTGGGTAGTAGTAGAGAATCCTTTCCTAAAGCCGTGCTGAGCAGGGTTTAACGCACCATTACTGTTTAATATGGCAAGTATATGATTGGCAATAATATGTTCAATAAGCTTACAACAGGATGTCGTTAGAGAGATTGGGCGGTAGTTGTTTACACAGAGTCGATCATCATTTTTATAAACAGGAATAACCTTCCCTGTCAGCCAATCAGGCGGCAAGGAGCAAGAAGATAAGGAAGCACGAAATATTTTGGACAAAAAACGAGACAATGATTCAGCATAGCGCCGCAAAAATGCATTAGGGATGCCGTCTGGACCTGAAGAACACTTCGTATCTAATCGGAGTAGCATTTCAATGACACCCCCATCAGATACAATGTCTAAAGGTTCAAAGAGATCACAAAGAAAACCGTCATTTCCATTTCCATCAGCTGAGAATACAGAGTGGAAATAATTATTAAAAGCTATGGCAATGCCCATTTGGCACCTAACAACGCATCCATTCGCAACTATTTGCTCGATCGGCTTATGAGACTCTCTGATATGATTCCAAAACTTAGCAGGGTTACTTTTTATGAATTCCGGGAGACATTCTGTGAAGTACCGTTTCCTGGCAAATCTAATATTCGAAGAAAGTTCAGCTGCAAGTTCTGCTAAAAGATTTATGTTTGCCCGTTTCGAGCGCTTCAGGCGCTTTACTTTACGTTTTAGATGAATAATGTGGCGATTAATCCACGGATTCTTTTTCTTTACAGCTTTTTTTTTGTCTGGAATGAAATTCAACAGAGAAAATTCACAGTGCTCCTTGAAAGTATCCCACAAAACTGAAACATCTTCACCCGAAAATCTGTCAAAAGCAATGTCTAAATAATCAAGTACTGATTCATCATTTGCACGTGAAAAGTCTTTTATATCTTTAAGCAAATTTTTGAGCGGTTTATCACAAAAAGAAAATATTACAGACACAAGTACCAGTCTGTGATCTGATATTCCCTCCAATACAGAAGACATGTGCACAGAAAACAAGCGGCTGACAAATACGAAGTCTAAAACGGAATTGCACATTCCTCGCACCCTTGTTTGCTCAGTTACAACTTGTACAAGGTCATGAGCAATCATTAGGTCTGAAATTATGTCTGCATTTTCAGAAGGTTCAAAAGATCCAGTACACCAATTCATATTTGGAATATTAAAGTCTCCAGAAATAATGATTTTACTGTTCCTAAATGAATACATATGATCCTGCAATTTGCGCATATAGTCAGGACCAGAATCTGGAGGCTTATACAGCGCTTTTACAGGGACACTGAGCCTTTTTGGAAAACACAGGTTGAAGAAACGCGTGAGAAAGCCGAAAAATGGAAAAGTGCTAATTTGTCTGTATTTGCAGAGCAACTGTGTGCAATTTGTTTTTGATAAGCAAGCTCTGGTACGTGATGCAAGTACTCCACTGCTCACGGTTAAATGTGCAAGAGCTGCACCGTATTTTCGCTATCTTTATATGAGCCTCAAAATGGGAGAGGTGCAGCCGGACAAATTTGTTCAGGAGCGTCAAGGTAGGGGGACTTGGTCTGGGCACTTGTTCATACGGCAGATACTAAACAGATTTTTGTTTCTCCGAGACGTTAAAGATCCCTTTCTACGTACCGTATGCCAAGTCAGGCTCGGGCGTGCTGTGCCAGATTTCATTGTTGGAACGGAGACTGACTGGAGGTATTTTTGGTTTTCTTAAAGAGGTTGTGTTTAGCGTCAGGTTTTCGACGGCGAGGTTTTCAAAAAATTATTTAAGTGGTGTTCAGCGGAAAACATTGTACAAGGATGTACATGACGTGTTATTGCCGGAACCAATGTACAGGGCAATATGCTCCGGAGGCCCAGGCCGAGGTGTCCTGAAACGGGTGAAAAAAATGCAGGTACCACCGGGAAGAAAAAATTTCTTCTTCAAGCTTCACACCGGGACTCTGTCTGTAAAATCTTTCCAAGAAAAAAGGGGTTTTACCTACCTTGGGGATCCCACTGCCTTATAAGTAAACAACCAGAAACAATCGACCACGTTTTCTTGCACTGTTGGGAAGGGGTATATTTTTGGGACGTCCTTCAAAGGACCATCAAAAAAGAATTACCATTGGATCCGTATGAAATCCGATTCCTGCCTATAGCAAAAGAAGATGGCATGCCGTTTGATTTAGTAATGCTCGCGGGCCTCCATAGCATATGGCGCTCGCGAATGGCAGGCTTTCATTGTGACCCGGATGCGCGGCCTGCGCGATTGTATTTCCGTGAGACAGTGCACAAGTTCATCGAGGTGCTGAAAACACAAGCATCGCCCCCTGAGTGGCTTTCAAAGCTCGAACCTTTGACGGAACTCAGGGAATTTTAAACCCACAAGGCCTGCCCCTCTGGGAGCTGTAGGCTACTTTTTTGTAGTTTGGGTGTCTACCCACGTATGCTTTTCGTTGTATTCTGTCGAAGCCCGGCAATAAAAAAAAAGTGTAGTTGTTAGGGAACTCGCTTTACACGCTGAAGACTAGGGTTCGATTCCCGCTGAACGAACTATTTGTTTTTGATTTTATATTTTATTTTAAATCACAATTTGTTTTCGTGCAAACAAGCCGTGGTAGAAAAAAAAAGCCAACCGAAACCGAACTGAAGTTTGTGCAGCGCCGCCTTGCTGCTCCCGTGGACTGCACCTTGTCAGAATGTCCAGAAACTCCGTGCCACGCAGCGCCAATTTTGAATGCGCGTTTATAAAGCACACCCGACGTTACTCTCCAAGCTCCGATCTGTGCTTTTAGCTGATGAGTAAGACAAACGCGCCCTTCAAACAGCGCTGGGAACTGTTTCGTTCAGCTTGACGTCTGCGAACTGCACGGAGTGTGTCACACAGACGTGCGCTGTAAATTTAGAATGACGGCCTTTGGGGTGAGTTGGTTCATGGCTGAAAAAACTGCGTAGCAATGAAGACAACACAAGGAAGAAAAAATAACATATGCTCACACTACCAACTGTTTATTGGAATAAAAGGGGCACATTTATAAGCTCATATTTTTTCTGCGCAACGGCACACAGTCAAAGAAAGGAAGAAGGAAGAGAAGGACGAACACAGCGCTGTTCTCTCTCTCTCTCTCTCTCTCTCTCTCTCTCTCTCTCTGTGTGTGTGTGTGTGTGTGTGTGTGTGTGTGTGTGTGTGTGTGTGTGTGTGTGTGTGTGTGTGTGTGTGTGTGTGTGTGTGTGTGTGTGTGTGTGTGTGTGTGTGTGTGTGTGTGTGTGTGTGTGCGTGTGTGTGCGCGTGCGTGTGTGCGTGTGTGCGTGTGTGCGTGCGTGTGTGCGTGTGCGTGTGTGTGCGTGTGCGTGTGCGTGCGCGTGTGTGCGTGTGCGTGTGCGTGTGCGCGTGTGTGCGTGCGTGCGTGCGTGCGTGTGTGCGTGTGTGCGTGCGTGCGTGTGCGCGTGTGTGCGTGTGTGTGTGTGTGCGCGCGTGTGTGTGTGTGTGTGTGTGTGCGCGCGTGTGTGTGTGTGCGCGCGTGTGTGTGTGTGCGCGCGTGTGTGTGTGTGCGCGCGTGTGTGTGTGTGCGCGCGTGTGTGTGTGTGCGCGCGTGTGTGTGCGCGTGTGTGCGCGCGTGTGTGTGCGCGTGTGTGTGTGTGTGTGTGTGCGCGCGTGTGCGGGGGGGTGTGCGCGCGTGTGTGTGTGTGCGGGGGGGGGTGCGCGCGCGTGTGTGTGTGTGTGCGCGCGTGTGCGCGCGTGTGCGCGCGTGTGCGTGCGTGTGCGTGCGCGTTTGTGTTTGTGTGCGCGTTTGTGTTTGTGTGCGCGTTTGTGTGCGTGTGCGCGTGTGTGCGTAAATACACTTGACCGATGGTTATCTCAAATTCACTTAAGTCTTAATGTAAACACGTGCGGTTTGTTACCTTTCCGATTTCTCAACAGGTAAACATTTCACTGGATTATCATCATCACGTGATTCCTCAGGTATGTTCTCTAAAGTATCTCGGGGTAACTTATGACACCTCTCTCTCTCTCTTGGCGGTCATATATAGATCAGGTTGCTGCGAAAGGGGTTCGGGCAGTAGGTCTTCTGCGAAGGCTGAGTAGTCCACGCTGTGGTATGCTCCGACATGCTCTTCTGATGATTTACAAAATGTATATCCGGTCTATCTTGTAATTTGGCTGCGTTCTGTTTTCTGGAGCTGCTGCATATAAACTGCGCTCACTTCTGCTCTTAGAGCGTGAAGCTTTGCTCCTCTGTTTGGGTCTCCTTAAATACGTGGCAATGTTTGGCATCTTATCTGGAAGCGCGGGTGCTGCCTCTTACTGCAAGGTTTCGTCTGTTGACGGTACAGACGTTTTTAAAATTTTGCGACTCGGAGCAGCATGCATCCCATTTGATCTTCCTAAGGCAGCGAGTGGAGTCTTGGGTGTCGGTTGGTCTCGGCTTCAATCTCCCCAAATCTGTTTCGTTGAATCCTTGCTGGGCCCACTTAATGTGCGAATACCTGAAATCGTTCCGGTGCGGTCCATACCCTCAACTGTGACCATCATCTTCGACGATATTTACCCTCGTAATGCCAAATTACTGCCTTTCTCTTTGTTAAATGGTATGTTGCAGTATTACTTGTCGATCTTATGCACACATGTTGCTATTGCGACTGATGGCTCGGTGTGTGACGAAAAGGCAGGTGTAGGCATTTACGCCAAGTCCCTTGACTGGTCTTTTTCTCTCCGTTTTCAAGATTTTACACCTATCTATCTGGCTGAGTTTCTAGCAGTGGTTCTGGCTCTGCGCAAGGTACCCATCTCTTTATCAGCGGTAATAATAGTTACGGACTCGTTATCCTTATGCACTTCCCTGTCTGCGTGCACTGAATCGCAACTCTTTTGGATACTAAAATTCCTGATCCCTCAACATATCAATTCAATTCGATTTATTTGGGTTCCTGGGCACAGGGGTCTTCTATTAAAGGAATCAGCTGATGCTCTAGCGTAGGCAGCCCTGCGTGGACCGATTGTTGACCCCCTTCCAACAACTGCGTACATCACGGCGGCACGATTTTGGATGTACACTGTAATGAAATAATTTGGCGCATCAGCGCTTACTTCATTGGACGACTTCCAACACCTCCTGTTCCCTTGTAGAAGCAGAGCATGGCGATCGCGCAAACTTGAAGTTTCCTTCACGCGTCTTCGTTGCCGGGTGCCGCAACTAAATTTTTACCTCTACAGGCCTGGTCTGGCGATCTCCCCATTGTGTCCGTATTGTGCTGAGCCGGAAACAATAGAGCACTTTCTTCTCTTTTGTCGTCGCTACTCATCGATCCGGGGGCGACTATTAGAAGTCCCAATGCAGAATCTCAATTTGCGTCTGTCTTCTGCGGTTGTTCTGTCCCTTGGCGCTTCTATGCTTGGCCATACCGATGGGAATGTTTGCTCTGCCGTTCAAAATTATCTCCTAGAATCAAAACGTCTACCATCATAAGCTTTCGTACTGCCCATATCATCATAAGCTTTCGTATTTGGGTAACAACATTTTGCAATTCCTACCTCTCTCTCTCACTCTCATTTTTTTACTGATTCCCTTACCTAATTTTCAGTTTGTTAGGTCGCCCTAACCTCCTGCAACCTCCTCTGCTACGGAAACAGAGTTACACAATTTTTGTTAGGTCATCCCACGCTTGCCATATGCAATCTGCAATTTAAATAGTCGCCGCCTGGTTATGACCAATCCCCCTTATGAGTATGTGCCATTTTGTGAGGGGAACAACAACAAAATGTTGGCCAGGCTGCGGGGTAGCGGCTAAGTACATGGCAGTGTTGCGCTAGCTTGCTAAATTTCTCCTCCTTCTTCTTCTTGTCCGTGCCTACTTGCTCCTGTTCTAGGGTGATTGGGCGCGGGACGAGAGCTTATGTCTACTTCTTCTCCCGGCCAGGGGTTTTCCCCTTGGTCGGCATCTCTTCCTCAAGACCAGCTCCCAATTGATCTCTTTTTCCGCAGTGGAGTTTCGAGCATTCCGGTCGCTTTCGTGCCTTCCGATGGAGGCGCGATCCGACTGAACAACCCGGAGGCAGTACAGGCGGCTCTGCAGTTCACATCGAAGCACTTTATGCACATTACCGATGTCCGGCAGTTCGGCATGGGTGGTATTTTGTGCAGGTCACCGGATAAGGACTGTATTGAAGACCTGCTGATGTGTACGTCGTTCGCCAACCACCCAGTGAGCGCATTCATTCCGCCTCATCTGGCGTGTTCCAAGGGCTTGGTCCGAGGGGTTGACTCCCGATTGAGCCCTGTGGAAACGTTTGAGAACCTCTCGCCTGCAGGAGTGATTGCTGTCCATCGATGCAGCAGGATGGTTGACGGAGTAAAAATTCCTTCGGAGTCCGTCATTGCCACATTTGCAGGAACATTCTGCCCGTCAGAGATTAAGGTGTGGCCATTGGTTTTTCGAGTAGATGCCTTTAACTCTCGGCCCCTTCAGTGTCAAAACTGCTGGCGATTTGGCCACAGCGGCAAAGCCTGCAAATCGGCCTTACGCTGCTGTGCTTGTGGGGAACGTCATTGCAGGGAGGAATGTCCTGAACAGCAAGAGAAATGTTGTTTGTGTAGTGGTGCTCACCCTGCTGATTCGCCTGACTGTCCTGCACGAGCACAAGAAGTTCAGGTGCTTGAGCTTATAGACAAGCGCAGATGCACGCGGAGAGAGGCTTTTGCCGCAGTCAAGGAGAGAGCCTCAGGCTACTCTAGTGTGGCCGCCAAATGCCCACCCATAATGGATTCTAGTTGGTCCCAGGCTATTACAGCTGCAGTTGAGAAAGCTGTTGCAAATGCAATGAATCGCATTATGGAAACCGTGTCCACGTGCATTTAGCAGGTAATAGCTACGCAGATGACCAATCTTCTGCAGGCGTCCACCGCTCCGCTCTTGTCTTCTTTGGCTTCGGAAGCTACCCCTCCTTCTGTAGTAATCGATTCCGCTCCACAGGGCCAAAAACAATGTGAGTAACAAAATACCTCTCAGCCCTCTCCTTTCAACAGCGTTATGGACGCATCCTCTATGGACTGTGTGGATATGGAGTCTGATCTCCGCGCCCAGAAACGAAGTGGCTCTACTTTGAATATTGCAGGTCCGTCTTGCCCCCCAGACAAAGACAAATAAATGTAACGCAGGTCAAAATCGTAAGACCAGGATTCTAGAAACGGCAGTCGCGGCTGTGGCACTCCCGCCAAGATAGGGTTCTTAAGTGTACTCCAGTGGAAATGCTGATCTATATTATCAGCTTCAACAGATTTAAATTGCCTATGCAATCAGCTTCTACCAGATTTAGTTGCATTACAGGAAACATGGCTAACTACAAATTTCAATTATAATCTCAAGAATTACCGTCCGTTCCGGCTTGACCGGTCATCACGAGGGGGAGGGTTGTTTGTGCTCATCACTACAAAGTTTTGCCACAGGGCTTGCATTTCTTTCCAATATGTGGACAATGAATGTGAAATACTTGCGGTCGACCTCAGTGTCCCAGGTTAACAGCCCTTTACGGTAGTTAATGCATATTTCCCGTCTGGTGTGCATGACACTCGGCCCCTTGACTCACTCATGTCTAGTAGCCGTTCTCAGGTTTTATTACTTGGAGACTTCAATTCGCACCATGTGACGTGGGGGTTTAAAACAGACAGTTTTGGTTCTAGACTATTTGATCGGGCTGCTGACAACAACTTGATCTGCAACAATTCCGGATTACCTACGTTTGTTCGGAGTCAATGCCGCTCTGCCTTGGATTTGACTTTTTCCTCCCCAGGAATCTCTGTTATGTCTTGGGCGCCTGTTGACTGTGCAACAAGCAGTGATCATCTTCCGATTAGTTTCAAGTTTTCGTGTAAATAAACTCTTCCTGAGCGACATCAGCGCACGTTAATAAATTACAGTTGCTTTAAAGACACGCTAAAGTCAGCTCTCCAAATCACTTCAGACCCTTGCGCTGAGACAAGTGCCGAAAGCAAGGCTAAACATCTATGTTCAGTACTGGATCATGCAAGGAAAAAGTCTGAATTTTCGGTTAAGGGAACCAAGGGTGCAATCGCGAACAATTGGTGGAATGCTGAGTGCACGCGTGCATATAGACGACGGAAAGCAGCTTGGAAGAAACTTCTCATCAATCAATGCCCCAAAAATTGGTTGGATTATAAGTATGTTGCAGCAACATTTAAGCGCACTGTCGCCCATGCAAAGGAGGAGTATAATACAAATAATTATGATTTCCTTTCGCAATCAGGAAATAAACGAGCTTTGTTTAATTTCATGAGGCGCAACAGGGTGATTCCACCGGATGTCAACATTGAATCCCTCGTTCAGTCCCCTGCTGACATCGCAAAGGCCTTAGAGGACATTGCGTGTGGCCTAGAGCTTCGCTTTACATCTGCTCTTCCTTCTCCTGCTATATTCACATGCACCTCAAGTGATTTCACTCAGGTCTCTATGTCTGAGCTGTCGCAAATTGTTCTGCGCTTATCCCCAGTGGCTCCTGGCCCCGATAAGGTCACTTCATCTATGATCAAAATTCTGTTCAATGAATCTCTTGCAGACCTGTTGGCTCTAGTTAACCATTCTATTAAAGGTCATTGGATACCGCATGAGTGGCGTCTTGCTGAAATAGTTCCACTGCTTAAAAAGCAAGGGGAGGGCTTAACTTTAAACATACGCCCTATTTCATTGACATCGCACCTAGTGAAATTGGTGGAAAGGGTCCTTCTCAGCCGTGTCATGTAATTCATTTCAAAAAATGCTCTCTTGAATCCGTGTCAAATTGGTTTCAGGCCGGGTTGTTCAATTTGGTGTGCCCATACTGACCTAGAGAGTCGTATTAAATTAGCTCGCAATAGAAAACAGTTTGCTGCGCTTGTCACCTTAAATGTCAGTAAACCATGCGACAGCGTTGAGCACTCGACTCGGTTACTCAGTTTACAGGAACTGAACTTTCCAAGCTATTTTGTAGCCTGGATTTCTGTTTTTGTTTTTGCAAATAGAGAATTTTATTGCTGCCAAAATGGTGTTTCCTCAAGGAGATTTCAACAGACAAGAAGTGTACCGCAAGGATCAGTTCTCTCACCTATTCTTTTTAACATTCTTCTAAGCTCAATTCCATGCATTCAAAATGTGAACTTATGCGTACGCCGACGATATTGCATTTTTTGCATCAGCAGGTGACATTCACACTCTTTATCGAACCCTGCAAAATTACCTCAATGTTCTTGACAACTGGTTAAGAAGAATTCATCTGTCCCTCAATGTGAGGAAATGCGCATTGTTGGTATTTCCGGTTTCTCTTCCTGTAAATATCTGCCTGGTCTATAGAAATAACATAATTCCTAAAGTTCAGACGGTAAAGTATCTGGGAGTAATATACGACTCTACTTATCCTGGCGGCCACACATTGAGCAAGTTTCTGCAAAAGGAGTTCGGGCCATTGGCATCCTGCGCAGGCTTTTTAGTGCTAGGTCAGGCATAAGAATGCATACACTTCTGATGATTTATAAAATGTACGTCGGCCCAATTTCGGAGTTCGGGTGCGTTTTATTCTCAGGAGCTCCTGCCTACAAACTTCGCCCTCTTGTGCTCTGTGAGGCGTTGCGCCTCTGTTTGGGGCTTCCAAAATATGTCGTCAATGCTGTTCTGCACCTTGAGGCGCGAATCCCATCGTTATCAGCTAGGTTCCGCCTTTTAACAGTTCAAACATTTTTAAAATTGTGCGACTCACCTCTTCACGCCTCCAGTATAATACTTCTTAGTCAACCGCCTTTTTTAGTGCCGCCTGGTCTCGTTTTCATTCTCCGCAGATATGTTACGTGCAGTCCCTCCTTGATCCCATAAACATTCATTCCACAGATGTCCGCCAAATGTATAACAACTCATCTTCTGTCCAGATTGAATTCGATGACATTTCCCATCGGATGCAAAGCTGCAGCTTTTCCCGCTTCTTCAGGGTCTGTTGCAGGACCACCTAAGGTCCTTTTCCTCTCATGTTCTTATTGCTACCGATGCCTCGCAGGATCGCGAAAAGGCTACGTTCCAATACTCTAGACGTCTAACAAGACATCTAGTGTGACGTCTAGTAAGCCGTCTACATGTCCATGTATTGAAACTTGTCTACTGCTAACGCCGCCTCGCGGCATAACATTGCAACTAAAGCTTATGAACAGTTGTACTGCAATTTTTCTAAAACTGTGCAATAACGATCATTAATAACGTGTTTTCAACAAGTTTGCACATTTTTTTCTACAATGACTGCGCGTAAACCGGACTGATGGATGTGCCTATCGGTCAGTCTACTTGTGGCAGACGGGGCCGCTCTCCGAAGACGACGCTAAAGAGATATGCGATAATTCTTTTATTATTGATGCTAAACTGTACATTCTCCTCGAACGTGCTCGTCCAAACGGCCCTGTAAACATAAGAAAGAATACGAAAGACTGTAATCAATATGCGCGAAATGCGATAAGGCTAATATACACTGCAACAGGAAAACACATGCGTGCCATTAAACCTGTCTGCCGTACGTGGTACTCGGAGACGGCGAGAAACCTAAAGACAGTAGCGAGCTTTAATCCTGCAAAGACTAAAATCAATTCGCAACATGCCGGTGTGTTTGTTCTGGGAGTGTAGAGATAAAAAAGAATGTACGCGAAAGAGTTGATGCAACTAATACAGCAACAGAAGAACACATTTGTTAACCGTCACGCCAGCCGTCTTAACGCCCATCGAGGAACCCAACGACAGCGACGAGTATTAATCTCTAAAATAAAGGTGCTAATTAAGATCCTGCATCGTCAGATGCATCGTCAGATGCCGGATCACGTAAACAGACCACGTAAACAGACCTACAGCGTCCGCTGCTGTAGCAAAGCTCTCAACTGCACGATTTTCTCCTGCGTGATTCACTGCTAGGAATCGCACGTCCACGAAGATTAATTAGCCACTAGTTTGCGTACCAAATAGCATAATGGAATGACTCACATTTTTCCTTTCCTATACTCCGTGTACAGTCCGATGCCCGCAAGAGCACGACTCGCTCATCCGCGTACATCAGCTCCGCCATCTTTAGACAGCAAGTTAACCTGCATCGATGTGGACTTCGGCGAAGCAGTCTTAGACTGCTTCGCCGAGAAATGGAACGCGTCCAAAGATGGCGGCTGTCCGGCTAGACGTCTACGTAGCCGTCTACTTGGGAGTATTGAAACGCAGCCGCAGACTGCTTCCTGTACGTCACACTAGACGTCTTGTTGGACGTCTAGAGTATTGGAACGCAGCCAATATATGGACATGTAGACGGCTTCCTAGACGTCACACTAGACGTCTTGTTAGACGTCTAGAGTTTTGGAACGCAGCCTAGTTATGACCGCGCGCGCTCGTTCTATCTGGCTCGCGCTTCGGCGCCGTTGTGAGAGGAGCCTGCTTCGCGCACGCTATGCTCTCTTCGCTCGTGCATGGACGCCATTGTGAGAGAAGAGCACGCCCGCTCGAGGGTTGTCTTCGCGCTTTGACACTGCTGCGGAAATTGTGCGTGTGCTCTCGTGCTTTAGACAGGGAGCAGCTAGTGTGCGCGGCGTCAGGCAAACAGCCCAAAAGGGCGCTGTTCTCGTCACAACTAGTTTTGTGCCCATAGTGCATAAGCACTTGGCGTATGGATTGAAAACTGGAATTGAAGGCTTCCTTCGAACGAAACTGCTTTTTTTTCTTCGTGTCTTCAAACTGTGCTTGTTCAGTTCGATCTGTTGTTATTGTTACCCTCATTGTTTCCGCCGTGCGTGCAGGTCACACATTTCTGCTACCTTTTTTCTTTTCTCTTTCTGCAGTGTTTCAATGGCTTTGGCGGTAGGCTGCTCCTCTCAGTTTCACAGGTCTAATCCCGCAGCATTTAGGTTTGTGCGAAATACGAAACCACATTTCGCGATGTCGGAGCGCGTTAATGATTCCCATTCTGTTCAAGTTTGAGAGTTTTAGCATTGACGTGCGACTGATACGACCAATTGGGTAACGCACTGCCGTTCCTACCGCTGTCGCGCTTGCCTACTTCTGCCGTGCGGTCGTAGTTATTGCAGATGGCATAATTACCATACAGATATCTAAAAAAATAGAGGACGCTTAAGCTTCGTCTTTCACATGGACACTAGTAAAACCGATGTGTTCAGATCTAGCTCGTTTTAGTCTAAAACAGCTTGGTTCTTTGTATTAAGCACGAATACATGCCTTTCGCGCAGTTATAAGAGCGTTTTGACTAAGTGTGGAACGCGACAGTGTGTTGCAGCACTGCCAGGGAGTCAACGGAACGCCATCGCCTGTTCGACGCGACGCCTTGCCCGTTAGACAAATCCCTCTGCTACAAACGGTGAAACTGACGCGCGGAGCGGCAAACCACGTAGAAGCGCTGCCAGGCGCCTTGCCGAAACGCGCGGGACTCAAGTTGCAGTCGTAGTTCGTCGGCACATCGTTCTCGACAAACCCGATGCCACGAACGCCAGCATAGCTTCCGCGCCGAGCGAACGGGCAGCAAGCCGCAAGCTTTGTGGTGAACGCGCTAAATTTGGATGTGCGCTGCGTTGTTCGCCGCTCACCGCGATTCCTGCAGGGTAAAAACCCTCGGCATTCTTTCAGATCTGCTAGTCAGCGCACGCGTTCCTAGCTTTTAGAGTCCCGTTTCTTTTCCCTTTCCAATCAGTGAGCGCTGTTAATTGATCCGTTTTTGACAAGTTTGTGATTCGATCGTCGATTACCTGCATGGAATCAGCGAAAAACTACAGTCGTCTGCGCGCACAATTTTCGTCGAGGCCGCGTTGAGAGGCTGTGCCATCTGGCGAACTGCGAGGCAACCAATGTGCCTGCTTGGAGCTGGTGCAGATCTCACGTACAGTACCCCAGATGACGCAACCTGTCAAATCTGTTGCTCTGTTCGCCTCGACGGAAGCTACAGAAGTTCTGCGCGCAAACGACTGCATATTCGCCTATTCGGGACAATCCTAGCAAGTTCCAATGTTAAATTACTATAAAAAAACACAGACTATCATAAGCTACCTTGTGGTCTGTAGTTAAGGTAGTTTGCGCTGGAGAATTTTCTACAACCCGGACACATACATTTTGCTAACGCTTTTCTGGAACAGACTACCCTAGCATTATCTTTATTCTGCTGAATTGATGGCAAACTTAGTATTATAAGCTAAACTGGTTTGGTTTGGTTTGGTTTATATGGGGGGTTTAACGTCCCAAAGCGACTCAGGCTATGAGAGACGCCGTAGTGAAGGGCTGCGGAAATTTTGACCACCTGGGGTTCTTTAACGTGCACTGACATCGCAGTGCAGCACACAGGCCTCTAGAATTTCGCCTCCATCGAAATTCGACCACCGCGGCCGGGATCCAAGCCGCGTCTTTCGGGCCAGCAGCCGAGCGCCATAACCACTCAGCCACCGCGGCGGCTTCAGAAGCTAAACTGCTCACCTGAGGTGCTGCATGCTGTTTAATGTCTTTTTGGCGTCATGCATGTGCTTTCTCTTGCGGTGTATTTTGCCCTTCATGCTTGGGCCGCTTGGTGCTCCAAGCCAAATAAAAACTAAAATCCAGACCATCTTGTAGTGTGCACAATATTTCAGTGCCCTTTCATGCACTTTGTGGTACTGAAGGGCTGATGTACCAAAGAACCAAAATTTGGCATTAAGATGTACAAATGCCAGTGCATGAGCATTCTGGAGCTGAGAAATCTCCATTGAAAGGTGGATGAGCTTTTCTGAGTCTGTAAAAGTGGTGCCGATAGATATACGCATCACAGGGATACTATGTGGGAATTGTAATTAAGGCAACTTTTGCTGACCAGCTACCCTGGCTTATGCTTTGTGACATTTTCTCCGCGAACCTGCATGCATGCAGGCATGCAGTAAGGCACTTGGGGCATCTCGGAGCCCTAAACTACAAAAGCCTTAAGGGTGAAAAGTTTTAGCCTTCCAGGGATTTGGAACACTGGGGAACAATGCAGCTGCGCTGGTTGGCCCATCAGTATAAAATCGTGCAGGAATATTTTACCAAGACTACAAACTAGGCGGGGTTCAAAAGTGGCCATGTTTATTCGTTATTCCATGAGCATGCAGCACATGACAGTGATGTATAACTGGCTGATGGATATGCACACTTTGGGCAAAAACATGAATCGCAGGCAAGGAAGAAAACTGTTTTGCTAATTGGCACTGTTTACATTTGATTTTGACCTGGTATTGGATCGTTTCCTGCACGGTCCTCAACAGTGGAATGATATGGGAGATATATAATAATTACTGATTAGCATCTACCCAAGCCAGCCGTATGTATAAAGGAAAGCTATACAGCTTTCACAAAACCTTCACAGTTGAAGAAAAATTAGTTCTGGTCTGGGGATTAAACCCAAGACCACCGCCTATGTAGGGCGATCGCTGTACCAGCTAAGCTAACCTGGACGGCCAGCATGTAGATGGTAGGGCAAGACCGAATTGATCAACTGCACGCTTCTGCACACCTTCGTGAGTGGACAGTATAATTCTCTCCTTTGACTTGCAGACGTATGTACAGACTACTGCAAACTGTATTTGTGGATAAGCTACCTGAACGGCCAAAACGTATTTAGCATAGCACTTTCTGGCTTCATTTATGCAGGCTAGTCGAGCACACCTGTTTCAGCAATATCTTTATTTTACTGTTTGTTGAACTGGCACAATTCAGTTCTCAATTTTGAAACCTAATGCATATTCCTTGGAAAGTAAATAGTTAAAAGCAAAAAAAAACACTTGGGAAAGCGAGGTTTATTAGGTATGCAAATAAAAGAAGCCGTGTCACTCACTGTAATGAAAGCAGGGATGAGTTGTCTGAGCATATACATATGCTCATGCTTTCCTTATTATTTACAGCTTGTGCAAATTTATGTGTGTGATTTCAGAACAAACATTTAAGAAAAGGTAGAAAAGTTTGATAGAGAGTGCATACAGTGCATACAGTACTCCAGCTCTTATCAGTCGTGAATTCTTCGTTATGCTCTGTGGGTCCTCTAACAGAATTTTGGTCAGCTGATTTCAATACAATATGTAACAAGCAGCTCAATAGGCTGCATGTTGCCACTGTGAAACCTCATTTATATATTACTAAAGCCAGTACCGGCATTAGGAACTGAACTGAAATACCTGCATGTACATCATGGACATATCTATAGAAGGGACACAGAAGGTTAGTGTAAGTGCAGTCGTGGCCATATGCAGGGAGTACTTGGGAGAAGTTCAAGCTTCGTTTAAATGTGCAGCCTTTGTCAAAGTCTTAAGGCCATGTGGTTTGCCTTTGAGTCGTAATAGCACTCACGGCACCCATAAAGACCAAAAGGTCTTGAAAGGCAAGGACAAGGGTTCTTCTCACCCTAGAGAAATTTGCAGCTTTAGAGGTGTCACAAGCGCCCCACTAACCTTGCTTTAATTGCTTTCCCTGATAAATGCAAAAGAGAAACTGATAATGGCAGTTACGTTGGCTCAGTTTTCATTGACTTCTCTGGGGCATTTGGTTTCATTAACCACAATATTTTCATCCTAAAGCTTTCTGCATTTAGTATTAATCACTAGAACTCTTCTGCAGTTACCTGTGCAATCAAGAAATAACTGATAACATATTGGGAATTTTATCTGACACTAAAATAATTAATATAGGGTACTGCGAGGCTTCATTCTTGGGCCTCTGCTATTCCCAGTTTATATTAATGACTTACCTCACTGCCTTACACATCTTAAATGTTTTTATATGCTGATGATACGACTATACTAGCTAGTAACTCCTCCCTTGATATGATTACTTCCAATCTCAGCAATGACCTTAATAACATATTCATGTGGTGTTAGAACAACGGTCTACGACTCAATCCTGCAAAAACAATTTGTGGGTTTCTGTTCGTTTCCCATAGCTTATCGTTGTACTATCCCAATGATCTTCATTTATTCCCATCCTATATATATAATATATATATATATATATATATATATATATATATATATATATATATATATATATATATATATATATATATATATAGGAAGCCAACAGTCACCGAAATCAAGGTGCATAGGGGAATGTTTTTTCTGCTGCTTTATAAGTAATTTTCTTTAAAAAAACTAATTGATTGGCACCAGATATTAAAAAAAACATTCCCCTATGCACCTTGATTTCGGTGACTGTTGGCTTCCTCAATATGTTTGTCAAACGAGCCCCTCACTTCATTTGCCTTGTCTGCTAATAGCTTAACGGGGGTCTCGGTTCTGGCAGTCTTGGTGCCATAGGTAGCATAAGAGGGCTCTCGCACAGTTTCCGCCCTCGCCGTTAGATGACGTTCTACGTCACACTTGCGGTATTACAGGACTTGCTACGTCCACCGCTATGGACGAGGGTGGCGCTGGTGAATACTCTCAAAGTTAGCTTACAAGCAAAAATATAAATACTCACGAAAGCAGCAGATTGGACAGCCGTCGCCGTAGCTCAGTTGGTAAGAGCACCGGACGCGATATTCGGAGGTCGTGGGTTCGGATCCCACCGGCGGCATGGTTGTTTTTTCTGCTGCTTTATAAGTAATTTTCTTTAAAAAAACTAATTGATTGGCACTAGACATAAAATAATAAAAATAAAAAACATTCCCCTATGCACCTTGATTTCGGTGACTGTTGGCTTCCTAAATATGTTTGTCAAACGAGCCCCTCACTTCATTTGCCTTGTCTGCTATATATATATATATATATATATATCTTATAAGAAGAGGGCACAGGCGAAAAGCACTTTATTACTAACGTTTCGGCCGGGGTCCGGCCGAAACGTTAGTAATAAAGTGCTTTTCGCCTGTGCCATCTTCTTATAAGCTACATACCCCGGAAACCAACGTCTTCATTTCGGATATATATATATATATATATATATATATATATATATATATATATATATATATATATATATATATATATATATATATATATATATACTACTGACCGGTGTTTGTTTTAGGAGATGAAACTTGACGTCTCACTAAAATTTCACCTTCATACTGCTCTTCTTTGGAAGAAAACTGCTTATGGCATCAGGGCTCTCTTAAAGTGACCGAAGATTGAATTATATGCACCAAAATTTTTTCGGCACAATGGAAAGCTTGCTGTCTAAGGTGCTTGATTCAGCAACAGCTTTATTAGAAATGCTGTAGATTTTTACCAAGAATTTTTCGATTGGTCCATGCTCCCGTTTTTATGTATTACTATGCTGGAAACCATGATAAGCGAGCGTTATGGCGATTGCACACCGGCAAAAGTGATGTACCGAAACTGAAATAAATCTTGTCCTCCAGACAGTATATAATTAGACATTTTTCATATAGAGTAGCACCCATTTTAGTTTTTATACCCAAAACTGTTATGGCACAGTAATGTACGCCTCGTAGACAAAAGTTTTAGTGGACTGTGGTTGCCGCTGCATCCAAGAAATGCAAAACACTGTGGCACCATTTAGTGACGAAAGCTAAAAGCTTTTGGCCCAAGATGCAAAGAGAGAATTGCTTTTTTTCGAAGGGTGCACTAGAGAGAGCGCAACTGCAATAAAACATGATGAATACATCTGAAAGAAAAAAGCACTGTTCACTGAAAACAAAGGAACAATATTTTACTGAGATGTGGTCATGTGGTGGGGTACACTTCAGTTTGTTTATCTGGATTTCAATGCCTAATTAAAATTCTAAATCTTCGTTTCGATATTGCAGTGCTCAGTTCTTACAATATGAGGCACAATCTTTTAATTTCTGCTATAATCTCATGACACGTTTTGGTCGGTGGTTGGTCCCTTTAAAAGCCCCACATTATTTCAATTTGTCAGCTCTAGCAACGCCATACTGTGCTTTCATTCATAGCCATCTTAATTATCGCATCACAACATGGGGTTTTGCGCATCATTTGCATATCACACCGCCACAGCACTCACAAAACCAAGCCCTACGTATCATTCTTTTTGGTCCATACGATGCCAATATATCTGCATTGCTCAGCAACCTAATATTCTTCTGATTTCCGACCTAGTCACGTATAACTTGGGAATTTTTGCTTATCATTTTGTTAATGACCACAATCTTTTCCAGTTCATATATCGGCAAGATTTTACTAATCCCAATGTTTCTAGATTCTCATCAGGAAACAACTTCCTCCTTCCAAAAGTCCGCACTGATTATGGCGTCTTCACAGTTGGATTCGCATCAGTCACAGCATGGAAAATATACTTCTGGATATTAAATCTAGTTCACCTTGCATTTGTTTAATCGCTCATATCGATGCTTTATTCTTCAGTCATCTTACATTGCCACATAATGAAATATTCAATAATAATTCTACAAACGGCTACTACCCAAAAATTTAGTAGTGACTTTTGAATTTGTAGCTGTATTTGTATAATACATTCTTCTGTTTTGTTCAAGTGTTTTTATTATCATTTTTTTATTATTTTTGCAGCTTGTACTTGTGATTGTTGTTTATGATTACTTCAGTTTGGGCTATTCTTAGTTTTCTGCTATTTTTGTTTACTATATTTCCTCTGGCATTATTGGATTTGTTTTATTAACACAATGCATTTTAATCAACACTGTCTACAAATGTCTACAAAGGTAGAAATGCAGGCTAGTTGGTTGTTCATTTCTTAAAACATAGCAGAGGACGAGGGCAAATTTGCAAGAGGACAGAGAGAAGAGATGTCTACAAATGCTGTGTTGTTGCTCATTTCATTTCACATAATTCAAGGGGTCCTGGTATAGTGTTTCACTACGGGACCTATTTCTGTACTTATTTGATACCAGTGTACTAATCTTTTGGGTCCAATAAACTTGAAAACTATATGGCTGAGAGGCACACCATTTGGCTTTTGACCAAAGCTATGCATTTTTTTACAGTTGGTTGCCTTGCACTGTGATGGCCTAATGTGTCAAAGGAACTGAAGGATAGAATATGAACGAAAAAATTGGTTTGGTTTCGTCTATGGGGGTTTAACGTCCCAAAGCGACTTAGGCATTATGAGAGACGCCGTAGTGAAGGGCTCCGGAAATTTCGATCACCTAGGGTTCTTTAACGTGCACTGACATCGCACAGTACACGGGCCTCTAGAATTTCGCCTCCATCGAAATTAGACCGCCGCGGTCGGGATCGAACCCGCGTCTTTCGAGTCGGCAGCCGAGCACCATAACCACTAAGTCGCTGCAGTGAATTACCACTAAGTCACTGTAGTGACTTAGTGGTAATTCGCCAACTTGCGTCGCTTCTTCAACGAGTGCCTGGCGCCAGAAGAGCGCCTCTACTACGAACTGATGAGCCTGTTCTAGAAGTCTCGGCCTCAGTGGTTGGAACACCACGACTGGCAGCAAAATGGCGGCTGCACAGCTATTGCAGGTGCTGGGAAACCAGCAGCGAGACCTGGCCATCGACATCGTCTTCCGACTCGCCAAGGTTGGTCGGTTACCCCAATTCTCGGCGACACTTTCCGGCACTCTATGCACATATTCATTGCTAAGGTGAACGAGATAAGCAGGGAATTATCTGAAGAATCCGAAATCCCAATCTTTAAGGGAATCTCTCTGGAGCTCACAGTCCGAGGCGTTTAATTGTCGTGCTTTACAGCGCTGGCTGTACAGACGGTTACAATAAGAGCTCTCTGGGCGTCGCCATCTCACTGGACTGTTGCGTTTGCCTGGTGCAAGCAGAGTGGACACATTAGCGCGATGCTGTGTGCATTTGCTCGCGCCAGTCCAAAGATTAGGCGTTTTGACACGTGCGTGTACCCGACGTTTGGCCGGTTTCACGACTTTCGCCGTCCGCTTATGTGCGCAGGCTCTGCACTGATCTGCTGCTGTGCGCTGCGCTCTGTTCTGTGCAACAACAGTGGGTACAGCGCACCTGCACTTATCGCATAGCACACAATTAACGCTTTGGGAAAAAGAGCGGCCGCGTGACCCGGGTGTAATCGCAGTCAAAGTCGGGTCGTTCTACTGGGTTATTTCAATGTAGAAATCGAGAATTCTTTTTGGAAACAAATCCCTCTAACCTCGACCATAACCCCAATGTACATCTGATTTAAATCCACAAAATCTTGGTCGCTTGATATATTGTCACGTAGTGGTGACGGCAGTCGAAGCAGCGATGAAGACGGACGAATTGGTCTTCTAAAAGAAAACTGTTTATTGGCTGACTTGCACCCACAATGGACTGAATCACTCGGCGGCGGCGAAGCGACAAGCGTGCTCGGCGGTCGTCGAACAGAATGCCCGCCGCTGTCGGCCGTGCTCAATTTAAAGCTGATAGCGAACTTTCTAGATAAAGCGTGCAAGGTTACTAGAACATTCCGGAACAACGTAGAATCAGCTCTGCCTGGCTGCGATCAATCGAGATAAATCTAGTCGCGTCTTGCGTCGCAAACAAAGCGATAAAGTGGTGTGGCGGCAGATTTGAAAAACGAACAAACATTGCAAATATTCGCGGCAGTATGTTCGTTTTTTTTTTTTTTGGAAGGACATTTTGATGCATGTTGATGGAAACTGAACAGTGCTAGCAGACGGGAGCATGTGTGTGTGTTATTGTCTTCAGTCCCGTCTGTTAGCGCTGTGCAGTCGTTGCTTTTTCAGTCATTACCCGCCGTATTGTTTGGCTTTCGGTAGCTGATCCCAAGGTCGCGGGATCGAATCCCGGCCATGGCGGCAGCACTTCGGTGGAGGCGAAATGCAAAAACGCTCGTGTGCTATGCGATATTAGTTCACGTGGAAGAACCCCAGGAGGTGGTCCAAATTCATTCCAGAGACCTCCACTACAACGTCTCTCATAGCCCATGTGCAGCTTGGACGTTAAACCTCACATACAAGCACCTTTTTAGTCATTAATCACGGATGCCAAACGTATTGCGCAATTACGTACACGAAAATAATGTGTCAAACATTTTTGGGAATGAATACCCAGAAGTTCATCTGTGAGGTTGCGGAGTCCTCGCAATTAGAGGTCTTAGTCTTAGCGGCCGCGTCTTGAATAACCGGAAAGGAACGACTTGGCGTCGTTCTTTTTTTTTGCACTTATTATGTTACATAAGACCTCGACAGATGTTTTCATTCTAGTCAGACCCCAAGCTATGCTGCTGATCTGCTCCACTGTTTACCCTCAAAATTTACAATAGCGCGGCTTCCTTATTAAATGGAGAAAGGGGTAAGAAACGCTACGATAAACTTATTTGCTACCTCTATTTGTTAATAATCAATTAAGATTCGTTTTCTAACTATGCGTTAATCCCCGTGTTCTTGCAAGAACAGCTATGCGCTTTTTATTATCTGCGTAATAATGAGGTGGAGGGTGGTGATTCGGAGGATGTTTTTAGATTAATGGCAGGGGATCGGGCGCTTGTTAAATCTGGTAACGAGCTATTTAATAGCTAGGGGTCTGGTATCGGCCTGACACATCAAACTAGACACTTAGTAAAGGGGTCCAGATATTGCTGAGTACACTGAGCACAACAGTGAAGTAATTTTACCTGTTGGCTGTGAGAATACACGGAGAGGCAGCCCACGAGCGTATTATGCATCCTCAGATGAACGATGCGGTATGCGTACAGCAATGCGTGAAGAAGCTTTTCGTCAAAGCACAGGAATGGGAGAAGGAGAGGGTCGATGTTCTCCTTCGGTTCTCGCCAGGAAAAGAAACCACGAATAATAATTAAATTTTCTGTAAATCAAGTATATAATCAGCACAGCAGCCTCAATATTAAATAGAACCGCGCATGCCCTGTGGCTTTCGCCCATTACCCCTTCGTCGCATTCAGCACTCGTCTGCTGAAGCCCTGCTCTTCCCTGAATTTAAGAAGTAATCATCTCACACTCGGACGTTGTTATGCGCTAGTGCCTCAAGAAGGAGAAAATTGCATGGAGATGCGAGTTTGCAAACCGAATCGTAAAAATATATGTGAGTTTAACGCCCCGAAGCCGCACGTGGGCTATGAAGGACACTGTAGTGGAGGGCTATGAATTAATTTCGACCACCTGGTTTTTTTTTACCACGCCCTGACATCACGGTTGGCCAGCTTTTTCCGGCGCCGCAATGGTAACAGTATCAACAGATGTCCGCCCATACAGGTCTCTCAATTACCAGTAATGCAAAGGATTGAATGGCTACCCCAAAATGCGGCCGCAGTGGCCGTAATTTAATCCCACGACCTTGGGCTCAGTAGCCGAGCGCCAAACTGTAAATAAGCAGTATATGCTCCATACGCGTCCTGACGGACAGACAGCTCCTGCAGGGAGCCGTACCTCCCCAGAGAAGCGACTCCCTCCTCTCCCTTTTCACGACTTTAAGTGAGAATAAGCAAAGCGCAAGAACTTACTGCGGGAGCTCTTTCAATGCAAGGAAGCAAGGACTATTTTCCGAGAGGACCTTGACCCCTGCGCACTCGCTCTTAATTTCCCATGTTTGTTCTCACCATCAATGCTGACACCAGCGGCAGCTCTCGCTTCATCTGCCGCCTTGAACGCCACTAGTTGCGTCCATGTCGAACGTATTTTTCCTTCTCGCTCCGCTAGACATACGTTTTTCATATCCAATCATATCGCGAGAAATATCAGTGCTTATCTAAGTGGAGTTCATGTATGTAACACTTCCATCATGGTCGACCAAACCTGCACGCCATGCATACCAGCCGTGTACAAGACAACTCTTGCCCTATCAGCAGCTGCAACGCTACCATCGTATTTACAATAGTACTCAGAACAATGAAGGTCAGTGTAGTAATCAGTTAGCAGTTGTTGGTATTCGTAGTCTCGGTTTGCAGCCGCAGCGGCGGCTGTAAACAAACCCGTTGATGTTATTACAGTTATCCGCTCGGCTTAAACGAAATAAATACATGAAGCGAGCATAGTCAAAATTCAGTGATTGCTGCTATTGTCAACTGTATACGTCTGTGTGGTTTTAGTCGCAGTCTCTCGCATTCATTCAAGAGTGCAAGAAATTAAAGAACGAACTCAGTACTTGCCTACCAGTTGCCTACAGTTGATGAAGGAAAAAAACAGTATCTAATCGATCGCAATACATTGTCTAGGAAAATGCTCAATGGCGCCGGGACTGTGCTAACATGCCGCAATGTTCTTTATTTCAGGTGAAATCTGCCTCCGGAATTGGTACTCTGCTTGTTATTCAGCAGCCCAATACTGTCCTTGTTCATTCCAAGCAAAGTGCGCAGGACGTGCAGTTCTTGAGACAGTACTCCGAGCCGTTGCAGGCATACTTTAGGAGCTTTAAGACTGACGTGTTTGCTTTGGAGAAGCGGTTGGCCAGCTTTTTCCGGCGCCGCGATTATGACAATATCGACAGATGTCCGACCTTACAGGTCTCTCAATTACTAGTGATTCAAAGGATTGAATACCCCTCTTGCGCGCGGCGTTTGGAGACCATCAGCAAGTCGACCACAGTGATCCTTGGCGCTCCCGAGTACGTGTTTGGACTCGCCGTTGAAGACGCTCTGCCACCACCCAAAGAACTGGTCCACTACATGTTCTTCCGCCTTTCACTTCTTCTGTTGCCCCTGAGTTCGAACAGCCGTGTTAGGGATAGTTTTGCTTCCGTCGGTTACGCCACATTTCCAGAAGTTCATCGCCCTCTTCGCCAGTCGAAAGCCTGCCTTAGGATTTTAAACCGTTTAGAACCCAATATACCCTTATTATCGTCCAGGGGTTTTTCTGAAAACGTCTTAGGTGGTCAACAGTTCATTCACTAACTTCTGTCTCGACTTAGCGAAGTCTTCCGTGATCATGTGCTCAAGATTCAAGTCTTCAGCAATGCCCTCCAAGGCCGCCTTGTCACAGGACTCGATGCAATCGTCTGGGAGCCGCTGTTCCCCGCCATGCTCCTTAACGGCTCGGTGCGAGTCCAGTACGCGCAAGAGGCTTACCAGAATGCCAGCCCGTCCGCGTCTGCTACTGTGCACCAGTGTCTGACGAACTCATCGCGTCGAAGGTTGTCTTGGCTGTGGCGGGGCGGTTTCCTGAGCAGCGAGCCAACGCTGGCTTACCCATACCGCACGCTAGAAATTCCCCCACCCACGTTCAGCCTGAACGTCTACAACGACACGACGGACACGACGACGGGCGCTCTGCAAATCGCTAGAATCGCGCCCCGGATCTACGGTCGCCTCTTCGATGTGCTGCACTTGTGGACGCTCGCGTACGACCAGGGACGCATGGCAAAAGCGCAAGTTCGTGAGAAGCTTCGCCAGCGCGCGCAGCTGCTTCGCGCATGACCACGACCGTATGGCGTGGCAACGCAAGGTTCCGCGTCCTGGCAACGGCAGCTGGCCAATGCAGGACCTGTGGGACGGACTGGCCCTGCCACTGGCGTACGAGGCCTTTCAGTTTTACCTGCGCAAGACGGACACGTCTCTGCGGATAAGCACCAACAAGGGGGACCTGCTGGACGAACCGCGGCCAGTATTTGCGAGAACATCACGCCCAGGCTGCTGCGTTGGAACGCAGCGAACGAAATCAAGAGCCCGGGCTGGTTCCGCGTCAACGGGTCGCTGCGCAGTACGCCGCAGTTTGCCGAGGCCTTTCGCTGCAGGTCGAAGGCCTTCATGAATCCCCCGCGGAAATGCCTCCTGTCTAGCCTGGGTTAGTTGGTGAGCGTCCGAACACGGCGTCCTCTCGAGCACGACACCAACCAAGTCACCAACTGTCGCTCATAAAAGTTACCGGACGGCTGCTTCCGTGTATATCATTTGCATGAAGTGGACGCTCGTTCACTGCTCATTTGACGCATCGCCGGTAACTGCGGAGCGTTATCGGAACCATCAACAAGACACGGTTAATTCGAGTCCTGTTTTTTCTCTAGGTAGTGCTGACAAATGATTTTTTTTTATCACGTCCAAATTTGCAATATTCTTGCCGCCGTCTAAAGCAAGTCTTTCAAAAGTTCCCCCGCTACTTCACGAGCATGCGGCTGGAACAATAGCTCTCAGATGTGAGAGAAGCTTTCCATGGGGTTCTTTTCAATATATTTACATTATTATTTGTTCTTCAAAAGCACGAAGAGTGAAAGAGGAGGCCTAGCGCACAGCTCGGTTGCTTTTTCAGTCGCATGTACGATGAAGCGGGGATTTTTGCGAAGCGCTGACCATATTTTAAGGGCGGTATAGACAGCGATTTATAGTGCGAAAGTACTTCTAGCCTCACTCTCCGGGTTTCAGCTGTGTCCGTCTGTGTGACACTTCCGAGTAGCAGTTTTGTAACTGGGTCACTGGAATGGACACCTCAATCGGGCTGTGAGTAGGCGGTAGCGTCCACCTACGAATTGAGGCAGTTATGCGCCTTTCCGTTTCTCGAACCCAGACTCGGTTGATTTTGAGGAAAGGCGCTTAACTGGTTCCCTGGGTCAGTGGCCACATCAGGCGCGTTTTGAGGCACCTGGTGGTGGTGGTGAAAAACATTTATTGACCAATAATTGGTTGCAGAGAGGTGATTGGGTTGGGGCCCTATTGGCCCCTTCTGCTGACAATACAAGGTGGAGCCCCTATTCCGGGGCCCCATTGGCAAGCAAGGCCTCCCGCGTCCGTTGAACCAATTAAGGCCTTTTGGATCTTGAGGTCTTGACAGCCGAGCAGGGCCGCTATGGCGCTTACCCACGCGGGGGGATTGACCAGGGTTTGGTGGTGAATTTCAAGGAAAATAACATAGGCGATTGCGAGGAAAAAAGATCTCGAGGCATGAGGAGGAAATGTAAAATATTAAAATGAATGAAAGCTAGAAAAGAATAACCGAAGAAAAATAAAACAATATTCATAAACGAGAAAAAAATTTTAAACAATAGAGGTCGTCTTTTGAGATGTGCGGAAGAATTTTGAATAGCATTAACAATTTCGAAAATTCCACTTGGAATAATGTAGTCGCAAGGGTATCATCAAACCCTACTTAACGCGAATCCCTTGGCGCTCGCACCGAACGAAGAACTGGGAGTGACACAGGAAGCTCTAACCTCTAGAGGGGTCCTCCAGATGTCTTTTTCTGACGTGCGAACCGCCGGCAAGGGGAGAGAAAATGTCTATTGATTCAACTTCCCCGCACGTGTCACGCAGGTTTGTCGTAGCGAACCCGCATTTACATAAAAACAATTTAGGCCGTTACCATCGAGGATGAGTCCAGTTTTTAATTTTTCTTTATCGGCAAAGTGGTTAGAAATATCGAACGTCAAAAATACGCATTTGAAAGCTCGTTTGAGCCTTCCCACGTTGAACATTTATTAAACTGCCACTCACATTTCAAATGCAGCAATACAGACGCCGTTCGTGCATTTTTTGACGTAGAAGCAGTTAACATGATTTCGGCGATGATGCTACGTGCAGGGCACAATTTTATAAATACGCAATCCTCCCAAGCAGGACCCTCCCCCTCCAAGAGTTTCCCATAAATCCGCCTATGTTGTGGATAAGCCGAAAACTTTACAAACCGTTGGTGTTGATGTCGTCACTAAGTCAACACGCAGGAGGTGGCAGCGGCGACAGCAGCGCCAGCGGAGACAGCGGTCGTGGCAACAAGCCGCAGTTCTACATCGAGGTGGACGCTAGTGTTATGGTCAACCTGAAGGCCGGCACGCAGTACACTTTGGTGCCCCTGGACTCGGACCAAGCCACGGCCGCCGCCGTGAACTCCATCCCCACAGTAGACATCCAGACGTCGCAAGCACTACCCTGGCCCAGAACTATGGATGTAAGACATACCCATGGAGAAGAATCAAATGGGCACCCCAGAGAAGCCATAGTAGTCTCCGAGGAGGAGATCCCCAGTGACGCATTCGGCCTGGAACAGAGCATGATGGGCACGGTCGAGGCCGTATCAAAGGCCGAGGAACCGGACACGGCGCTAGAGACGGGGTTCGAAAACGCCGACTGCTCCAGCGGCGACAAGGAGATGACGTACACCCGCTTCATGTCGGTCGCCCAGCAGCCGCAGCAACAGCCTCATACGCAGGACGCAGCAGGGGCTGCTGCCGCCAGGCACATGCAACACACGGGCGGCTACGACAGCCTGCGCTACCGCATCAGTCGCCGCCGATGTACGTGGCGGCGCCCCAGCACCAGACGCCCTACCTGGTGCACCAGAGGGCAACGTGGGCCTCCTACCCGGGAACTTCCAACACGCAGGTTTCTGATCGGACATACCTAACGCAATGCTACGTGCATCATGGAATACATCATCCTGGAGGTCTTCCCGGGGGTCACCAAGCATCATTTCGCTGTAGTGGACACACTGGAGGCAGCAGTCCGGGCAAAGCTCCTCCCATCTCCTCGGTTCACCAGGTCCCCCCATATAACGGCGGCTTGCCGGCGGGGCGCCCTCACAATGCCCCTTCTGTGCAGGCGGCCTACCTGCCCCTGCCTGCGTCCAGTCACGCGGCGGACAGCACGGCCGCCAACCTCGGCGCCGGTCCCAGAACCAGCGTAGCCGCAGCTGCAGCGGGCACCGACGGCACCCTGCACGCCGCGCTGGGCGGAGACGACGTGACCGCGGCGGCGGCCGGAGCGGACGGAGCCAACAACGACATCATGGGGGTGACCCGCGTGGCCAACATGGGACAGATGCAGCACATGGTCGGACCTCTGGACAACATGCCTTACTACATGCCCTTCAACGGGCGGGAGAACCACGAGCAGGAAAGGAAGAGGAGGACCCGCATTAAGAACGCCTGCCAGACTCTGCGCTCGCTAGTTCCAGCCCTCAGCGAACAAACGGACAAGGCCACAGTGTTTGAGTTCACCGTGCAGTATCTGTTGCACCTTAGGGGGCATCTCGGCAGTAAGCATGACAAGTCTATTTCCCAGCCTGCTCTGTTCGGGTTCTGGAAAGCGGCATTATCATCCAATGAGTCTGGCACTGGGAGCATCTGTCAAACAGACGATTGATGTGGTTATCACGTGTATACCAGCATACGGCACGATTTCACAGTTGTGTGTGAATTTGTGTGATTTCAACAGGAAACACGACTCTCTTAGTGTATGAAAGAAAAGTTCGACTTTATGTAATAAGGAACGCCTTACAAAGCACTGCGTCGCGAACAACCAGCGGTACAGTCCAGGTACAGACCAGAGGCAGCGGTCAATCCAGAGCACGCACGAGGGACGGAGCGTTCGGCGCTTCTCGTCGTCTTCTTCGTTAAGCGCCAGCCTCTGAAGATTCCAAAGCTGAAGGCCAGTCTTACAATTAATTTAATTAGCTTTGGACCCTCACGTACAGACCACACAATGGGGGACTACTACACAGCTTATATACTAAAGAGGCTCTACCAAATCGAAATACTGTATAGACAAAATTGAGACGGCTGCATGCTACTTCACAGGTCATCGGGCAGTCCTAGTCTCTGTCAAGCAAAATGAATAAAAGATGTGTATACCCAATGTCTCTCATTGCTAAACATACAGTGATCCCAACAAGCTCAGTCAGGGAAACGTGCCTCTCGCTACGTATATCCTGGCATAGCCGAGCTAAGCCACTGCCATTTTTTTTAGTTTTGCATCGTTTTATTAGCGCCTGGTTGTAGTCAAGACGAGGCAGAACGTCCGAAATGCTTCGGCATCAGCTGCTGCGCCGTGCATTTGTGACTAGAGTCCTTTTCGCTTCTTAAAACAATCGTAGCAGCATACTGCCACGCACAGAGAAAAATCTTTAGTTGTCGTAACGATGACAGCTTAGCCTGCAAAAAGTAGAGCTACGACTTGAAAGCTACTGCTACTTGGCAGTTTCGAAAAATGCCTTGTCGGGAAGATATATCATTTCTTCTTTATTTCATTCTCCCATATTCCTTACTCAACATGACTGAACCTCAAATCAATACAGTAAAACGTATTACTAACTACCTTTACCCTCTGATTTCATATTTCTGCCAAGCAGTTTCAGTATCTCTCCCGGAATGTTTCAGCGTTGTAGCGAAAAGACAAACAATATTCGAACAAGTCGCCACAGCCTTTCGTTACAATGCCATGCCGCTGCAGCGCGCACTCTCTGTGGCTCATTTTAAAACCAGCGCCTGCAGTGGCTCCACAATGAGCAGCGCCAAGCAGGGCGCGCTCTATGACGCGTCAATACCTGACAGGCAGCCCGATTACTACGAGTAGCGCAGGAAGCAGAGTTGAGCGAAGGTCCGCCATTTTGTCCCAAGTTCTGCGGGAAAGCTGCTTCTCGTGCGGCAGGAGCCTCACGCCTCACCCCTAGTCGTCCAAATTAATCCGGAGCCCTCCACTACTGCGTCCCTCGTTGCCCATGAATCGTTTCTGGATGTAAACCCCGCAATTTACAAGTAATTATGTAGCGGAAGTTGTATTGGTTTCATGAGATTCAGTGACTGCATGCATAATTAAGCCAAGCTAACCAAGAACTCGAGCAATATATTGCTGATGGCTTGTTTTGTTCCAGGCCTGGATGAAAATATGGAAAACTACTTCGTCTGTTAACAAAGATTGCCTGATTTCTGTTGTTGTTTTTTTGAGCAGGAACACTGAGCTATTTCATTTGCTGTTTGCATTTTTATATGCCATGTCACTAAAGATTATGGAAGTGTTGTGTTTTGCCATAGGTCTGCAGTTGGTTATGAACCCAGAGAAAAAATAAAGGAGCTGAGGGAACTATGAAAATCCGGATGCATTACTGCATGGATTTGTTGGGCTTGTCAAGCTTTTGTTTCATTACGATTGATAGCTGTAACACAGGAAATTACTCAGTGGGACTGTTCTGTATGTGTGCTGGCTGTTTGACGATGTAAGGAAGTGGCCCCTTGGCAGGCAGGCCTCCTTGAATTTTTTGGTATGCCTTTGCAATGTGCACAGCTGGTGTCGTCAATGAATTCACTCTGTACATTTCTTTTTAGGTGCAGCTGTTCAACAGTGGTTTTCAGAGAACCTCCTGGCCTGCTCAACTTCTAAACTTTTGGAAAGCCCTCTTCACAGCTGCCACTGTTTTTTCTTTTGCTTCATGCTTTCTTGTGCACACAGTTTTACAGATTCTGCTGTTTGCTTGGCCCAACCTTTTGGTTTTGTTTAGACCTGCTACAGTTTGACAAAAGAGCAAGAGCTTTGGTTAATTTCAAGGAAAGAATGAAAGAGAGTGTGCTGATTACTTCACCCCCACCCCCCGGCCAGATTGAAAACTGTGCCTTTGTGGACGTGTCTGAATGAATGAATTACTACACGAGCTCCGGTATGCATGCCAGCAGATTACGAATACTGCAAACTTAACATCACATTGTTCGAGTTTTGAAGGCAGTATTAAGTGGAATACTGAAGGGAAAATAGCAGTGCCTTTACAATGACTCAACAAAAAGAAGGCAAATATGTAAGCCTTTCAGAAAGAGCAGTGGTTTATAAAGCGAGGGCAGTTGGACTATTCTCATCCAAGTTTCACAACTAAAGCAAGATTTCAGTTGTTTTATTCTTTCGCTCTACTTACAGCAGCATGCATAAAAATCTTGAACGGAACATGATATATAGTTATTAGTTCCTGGCTGTCTTGTGTATTTTGTGACTGTTTACATGCACGCAGTCAGACACAAATTTTGAGTGCTGAAAATTGACATTAATTTTTCTGTTCACCCAGTAACCATGGCCTCTATGCCCGCTGTGGAGTGCGACTGCAAACATCTGTTTTGGAGTCTTCATGGGAGACATTTGCCTGGTGCCTGCCATGTATATAGCAGACAGCTATCAACTGTTCCTTCCAAGTGACACTTTTTGTTCTCTTGAGGTATTTGTCATGTGTTTTGATTAAACATTTCACTGTTTTTAAGCTTAAGTAGCAGGCATGTTTTATTGAGGCAATAAAATGTTTGATTCTTTAATTGAAGCCATTTCTTGCTCTTTTTTTTTGCACTGAGAACACTGTCTGCATTGAGAACCAACCACATTGGTTCTTTTTATTATTTATTCTGAATTTTATTTGTAGCTCTGCTATGATTACATTTAATGAACATAGTTTGCCTTCCCAAAGCTTTTATCTTGCTGCAGGCATTGCAAGAATATGTCACGTTTGCACAGTTCACTTATAGTTACGCAGTAGCCAAAGGGAAAGGTGCTTTGTAATTTACAAAGAGCCATCTTGATGTCTCACGAGCTATAAGAGCTCAGTTTGGAGAAAACGCGGAGGACCTGCACGCTTGGGAGAGAAAGTGTGTGTATTGAGGGTGCGTGAGAAAACTTGTTGCTGTGCTCTCTTGTTGCTCTTTCCTGGCATTTGGCCAGTTGTCTACATGTTAAAGGAGTGTTTGCACTTAGTAGAAGTCTAGGTAACAAGCAGTCAATAAATGAAATGACGCAGCAGTTTCCTTTGCACTCTTGGCATGCAAATAATTGCGAAAGAAATGCATCATCTCATGAAGTAATTACCTGGCACCTGGACTTCTGCTGAAGCAAATGTGCCTTTAATCTGCAGACAACAGGACAAATGTCAGACAGGAGGAGCAAGAGGCAGCACAGTGACAAGTTTTCTCACACACCCCCAGTGCACACACTTTGTCTCCCAAGCATGCAAAATGTATTTTATTCAGAGTTCTTATTGCTTGTGAGACATCAAGAATGGGCTCTTTGTAAAGTGCCGTTCATTTAACAGCATTACATTGCCACAGATACAAAACGGCTAAAATGCAGATGTATTTTACAGCTAGGTAAGACCTGTATTAGCCAACTGCTAGCATTGAATACCACAGCCACAAAACAGCTAAACCGCTTCTTTATACCTAAACAACGTATCACCTAGAAGTCTACAAGATGTGAAGGAAAACCTCTTGTAGTCGACAGATAGTGTTACATTAGCCTAGGCTACAGGAGGTCTTCAAGACTTCGGACGGATATACAAAATCTTGGCTATGCTTCTTTTAAGACATCAAAACATCTTGGTGTAGATGACTTATAGATTTCTACAAGCACTTCTTGTGTTTTGTGGGTAGCCTTCGATACACTGCATTTTTGGCCAGCGTCTTTCTAGTTACCTAAAAAGCCAGTAGCACTGTTCGCTACTAACTAGACATCTTAGTTTGAATCGCATCCACGTGTCTTTCTGGCTCAGAGCACGAGCATCTCTTACGCCCCGACAATGGATCTCCAGTGTAGCGTGCACTAAGCAGGAAGCCAGACACTAACCTGCAAGAACTCTCCAATGCGCACTGTCAGAGAATATAAGAAAGGAAGAACCTGCAAGAACTCCCCGGTGTGCACTGTCAGAGAATATAAGAAAGGAAGAACCTGCACAATTAACGAAGCCATCGGATGTGCAGATTAATTGTCCAACCGCCACAAACCCGCGTTTGCTCTGCTTTTCCAAATCTTCATTTCTTTCAAGCGGCAGCTTTGAAGCCAACCTCGAAAGGTGCGCGAGCTGTAGCGCGCTATCCGCTTTATCGAGATAAGCAAACCGCAATGTGTTTTCTGGCCCCGTGTGAGTCGCAGCCACTAGTGATATGTGGCGAAACGGTCCTGTCAAGTTAGCGCACTCACCCCGCCATTCAGACACAAGCGAAAGACAAGGCGACTAGTAGTCAAATGGAGCTGCGCTCCAGCTATCCTGAGCAGCCGCAAACATAGAGAGATATTATCTCGGCAACAGTGCCCAACAGTTTGGCAGAATTTTGAGCCTCGGAGGCACTGCACAAACAGCACGACAAGTCCGATTCGAACAGCTCATGCCGAGTGGCCGTGAACCGCACGCCACAGGTACTAGAACGTCCTTCAGATACTTCAGATACACTCGCCGCGAACTGCAAAGAGGACAGCGCAAATAAATGTCCAGTGTAACGTCTTTTCGTGTGCGCATAAGGACGCTCGTGCTTTGATCATAATTATTGGCCATGAGGAAAAGAAAAGGGCAGTAATGTATCGCTCTTTGCTGAAGCACAAGCTGGGTCGAGTGCAGTCCAGACAAGTCGGACTGTTATAATTCGCTTCACAGACGGAGGTGGGAGGGGACGGTTGCCTTGGACGTTTTTGCAATGAGGCGTATTGGTACGACATGTTCTGTAT